>NC_064812.1:11692834-11750247 GCF_023721935.1 Panthera uncia | reverse complement strand
GGGGGGGGGGCGCCTGGGTGGCTCAGTCGGTTTAGTGTCTGACTTAGGCTCAGGTCATGATCTCAAGGTTCATGGGTTCGAGCCCCGCATTGGGCTCTGTGCTGAACTCTTGCTCAGAGCCGGGAGCCTGCTTCAGATTCTGTGTCTCCTTCTCTCTCTGCCCCTCCTCCACTTGCACTCTGTCTCACTCTGTCTTTCAAAAATAAATAAATGTAAAAAAATCAAAAATAAAGAATGGAGTTAAAAAACCGACCGGTAGGTATTACACTGAAGAAACCTCTACGTAAAAATCGCTGCATGTAGAGCAGATCCATAAAAACCCAGGCTGATGAGAAAGATGTTGAATGAAATTTGACACGTCAGTTTTGTTTGTTTTCTTCTGATACCTTCAGGACCACCTCTGCCTACAGGACTTCCTATCACTGGGTCCCCTTGCTATCCTCTGAGGACCGTTTTATATTAAGTATCTATAACTTGTGTTGCTCCGGCTGATCAAGGTCCCTTCAGATTCTCAATCAATTTATACCTGGCCTCATAGGGGAAATAAATTCTTTATGTCTTCATTCATTTATTCCTTTGTTCCTTCATTCTACCCTGGGCTGAGGGTGTGGACACTGCCACATACTAGCATCAAGTACTTAACCTCTCTGTGCCTCAGTTTCTTCATCTGTAAAAGGCAGTAATGAATAAATTAATTAGTATGCATCCTTTACTTACAAGATGATTGTGAAGGTTAAACATGTTAATTGTTATAAATCTATGAGGACAATGTCTGCTATATAATGACTATACAAGGTAGACATCATTATTATTCATTCAACAAATATTTTCTGAGCATCTACGTGTGT
Organism: Panthera uncia; assembly: GCF_023721935.1. Classification (NCBI taxonomy): domain Eukaryota; kingdom Metazoa; phylum Chordata; class Mammalia; order Carnivora; family Felidae; genus Panthera; species Panthera uncia. The sequence goes on along the minus strand of NC_064812.1, from coordinate 11,749,399 downwards.
CAGGCACTGACACATCTGTGATCAGAAGCCCCATCTCTGACCTCAGAGGGCTCCCCTGATCCCAGCTCTTTCTTGCCCCTACCCTTAGAGATGCTAGATAACAGAAAAGGGGCTAATATTTTATGAACAAGTTTCACCTAGAGTGAGTTAACAGGGCAGAGTATATGCATATGTTACTATGCTTAACAGTAGCCACGATAATTATAATACTCTCCCCTTAACAAGCACTTACAGAAAAGTCTGTGACATTATTTACTTTTTATTTTAATTATATCAGTGCTTCTTTCATGATAGTTATTGTTTTCTATCTTCATATTTTTACCCTTTCTCTCCTCAAATTAAGTATCCCAGTCTGTCTGTCTATTCCATATTTATTTCTATACATCTGGCAAAGAGTTGTTTGAGGCAGCTTACCATAAAGGCACTCAGGCTGAAAATTTTCAAATAAGGCCACACACACATACACACACACACACAGAGAGAGAGAGAGAGAGAGAGAGAGAGAGAGAGAGAGAGAGAGAGAGAGAGAGAGAGGGAGAGGGAGAGGGAGAGGGAGAGGGAGAGGGAGAGGGACAGAGAGCAAAGAAACAACTGTATCCAGAGAGTTCGTTAAGGAACATACAATAGCTATGTGCAATACTTAGTTCTGATATCCCTAGCAGCCAGGGAAAACAAAGAAAAAAAATGATGAATCAAAGGACTCAAATGATTCATTGGGGGAAACAGTCTCTCTTCTGTGGTTACTTTATGGCCCTCAACTCTGAGATTAACCTACCAGAGGAAGGTGGTCTTCAAAGAAGAGGTTTGGGTAACAAAGCAAATGATGTCCTCTGCAGCACTCCCACCCACTCCCCAAGTGTCCACATGGTATCTCCCCCACTGCTCTGTCAAATCAATCCCCCAGGAATCTGAAGGACATGAAGCAGGTGACCTGGATTTTATTTTTTAAAGGTGGCTTGGGTTTTTAAAAAGACAATTGCCTAGAAAACCTTAAGAAGCGTGAATCAATCCCTCAAATTACCTCCTCCAATGTCAACATCTTAGCTGTACTTAGCTGTATTTATAACAGGAGCAGGTGGTGGTCAAATCAAGACTGTAATGCAAGGGAGAATTTAAAGTGCTTCTCTTCAATGCAGTCCTTGTAAGAACAATCATCTAATCTCCATAGGCCAAGTGCACAGAGGGCAAGGTGAAAGTGCAAATGAGTGATAGTTATTTCCAACCCTGGGCTAAGAATGCTGTATACATCATCTTTCAGTCAATCATCCCTACAGGGTTTTTTTTTTTTTTTTTGGTCTTTCCTGTCGATATAATTATTATCAATCCACTGCAAGTGAGGAATACAGAGCAAAGGAAACTTAAGCAACATTCCCAACGCCATAGAGCTCTTACATGGCACAGGTGGGGTTTAAATCCTGCACTTGGATTCCAAAACTGATACTTTTTCCTATTCTTAAGCTTTCCCCAGGATTTTATGGTGAACATTAAAGAAATAAACAAGTTTGTAATCACAGCCTTAGTGCGACTGCATCAGTACAGAGATGAATAGGGGCTCAGAGGACCTGACTTCAAGCTACGAGATCTTGAGTTTCTTGGTTATCCTCTCCGAACATCATTTTATTCATCCATAAGGTAGAAAATATAATGACTCATCTTCAATGATGTTACGAAGGTCAGAAATAATGTGTAAAGAGCCTGGAATACAGTAGATATCCAACAAATGGGAGCAACTACAGTTATGATTTAAGAGCACTCCTGGTCCACATTGTAGAAGGAGACATTACTGTTCTCAGAAAGTAGCAATGGATCTACTTAACGACGCAAAGACATGGGAAAAGGTGTGTAAAACATCCTGGATGAAGGGAAAAGAAAGAGTAGGATGGGAAGGAAGTAGACGTTTACTTAACATCAAATAGGAGCTAAAAGATTTACTTACACATCCCATTTAGCCATTCCAACAACTCAATACACAAGATATCATGCTTTTTTTTTTTTTTTTCCTGCCAGAAAAGTAAATTAAAGCTTAGAGAAGTTAATCAATTTGTTCAAACTCACCATATGGTAAATGGCAGAACTGAGATTTAAGTTCAGGTCCCTCGATCCCACACCCATTGCCCCGAACTATCCTATGTGGCATCTCAATTAATCAGGAAAAAAGCTCCCGTGCGCATCAATGTGTTTTTCCATCTCTCTTTAATATCACCGGAGATCCTGGAGAACTAGATTTTCCTCTCGTCTCAGACACTAACTAGAGATGCAGCCACAGCCTTCGCTCAGTCTCCATTCCCCCATTTCTAAAATGAAGCAGTGAATCTACAGCATTTCTGAGGCCCTTTTCAGCCTTAACATTTTATGATGATTCTTTCCCCCATCCAAAGAACTCTGCTGGCAATACAGAGTGAAGACACAGCACATATGTACGAAAGTTACTCCGTTTATATTAAATTCCACATTCCTGCAGGGATATGTAATGTCTGTTGCCCTTCGGTCGACTCTATACTTCAGTGTTTGTTTACAATCATTGGAGCATGAACAGCTATTTTTAAACCTGGCTTTTCATGTAAGACGGTTAAAACTCAAACTGAATTTGATTTGTTGGAGAATTCAAATCCTCAGGATTATGGCAGAGAAAAAGAGAAATGTAAGTCACTTTAATTACCCTTTGACTGTCCTCCCTGCACACCCACCCCCCATAATTCCACTAGCAAAGAGGCCATTGGTTGAGCTGACTGTATCCAGGGCAGAGAAGTCTTCACATTGCTGACTGATGACCAAAGGTCTTGGGGTTGTTTACTTTACATTTTTGTTCAAAACAACAGGAAGTAATGTTTAGGAGGCAGCTGGCTTGGGAGTCAGCAGCAAATCCGGAGATTTGCACAGCTGGGCAAAGAGAAACATATAGCTTTCAGTTTTTCAGCTGAATTTTTATCTATCATGCTCTCCTTTACAGAATACAGGCTTTGAAGTCACACGGATGCCTGTTCAGCACTTACTGGGAGAACGGCCCGGTAGAGAGCAAGGCACGTAGTAGGAATGTAACACACATGCCTTCCTTCTCCCTTCTGTTACTAACATGGGTTTTGTTCTGCTTTGTTTTTGTTTTTGTTTTTACTGTTTATTTATTTTTGAGAGAGACAGTGAATGGAGGAGGGGCAGAGAGAGAGGAGGAGACACAGAATCCGAAGCAGGCTCCAGGCTCTAAGCTGTCAGCACAGAGCCTAATGCGGGGTTCGAACTCACGAGCAATGAGATCATGACCTGAGCTGAAGTCGGACGCTCAACCGACTGAGCCACCCAGGCGCCCCAGTTCTGCTTTGTTTTTAATTTGGGCCCATCTGCAGACCTCAGTACATAACATAAGGTCCCTGAGAGCTGGGATTGCTTGCTTGTCTCTCTTGACCGTCTCCCTATCACTACAGCCTGGAAGAGCATCTCACTCATAGTGGTTTCAATAAATATTGAATAACTTACTGATGGTTTACATTCCTGGAGCACTTCATAGAAGAATGAGATAAGAATGTTACCAAGCTGTTGCACAGGATAGGGAGTGACTGCTAATAGCGTGGGGGTTCTTTTGGGGGTGGATAACATCCTAAAAATTGATTGTGTTGATGGCTGTACAACTCTGTGAATGTACTAAAAATCACTGAGTTATATACTTTAAATATGTGAATTATATGGTATGTGAATTATATCTCTATAAAGCTATTCTTTAAGAGACTTTTTAAACCCCTCCAAACTGCACACGTTCATGAACATCCATATTTAGACTGGAAGTTGACACCAGTGATCTGAATAAGCTGTGGAGCAGCCGGTAGCCAAACGAACTGGGAGAAATGGATTAAGAAAGAGGAGAAGAAATATAGCATCCCATTCAGGAAAGAGATGCCCCTACAGTTCTGTCCTAATGAAAACATGCTCTTTCCCTCCCTATACTTAGACTCTTCTCAAGACGAGCCTGATAAAGATAATGGACACAGGTGGAAGGGCCAGGCGTCAGAATTTCAAGCCTTTTTCTTATATACTAACTCATTCCAAACAGTAACATGACAAGCTGTCAGATGAAAATCTCTTGGCTTCCAACATGGCTTCCAAACTCATGAGTTTTCAGCATTGCCAGGAAATCTTGAGTCCTGATTATCTGATCAACTCTTTCTTATCAGAAATCACATACTTTACATACGGCACACACTCTAGAGGCATATTTTTAAACGCTTCATTCATATTCATCTACCGTTTAGTATTCACCAGACATTGGGCTAAGTGCTGGAGACTGAACCATAAAACGCAGGACTGAGAGTTAATACTTACGGAGCATGCCACATGCTTCATAAGGATTGACCCAGTCCATTATCCTAGTAAGTGTTTAAGGCAAAGACTAATATCATCATGAACCCCACTGAAGAGATGAGAAACCCGAGAAAGTTGAGAAACTTGCTTAAGGTCACACCACAAGGAAGTGAAGGATCTGACATTATGTCAAAGCAGGCTGTCTCCAAAGCCTGAGCTGCAAACCTCTACTCTAACTGCCTCCCATGTTGAAGCTGGGACACGGCCAATCTGGGAGCAAACACCTAGGTGTGATACAACATGCTGAGTGCCATGTCTGACTGATGAACAAGGTGCAGTCAGAGGGAACACGGTGCTCACATATTAATTAAATCTCAGAATTTTAGAGCTGAATGCAACACAGAGATCATTTTCTCTAACTCTTTTGTCTTTCAGATGAGGAAAATGAGGTCTGGACAGAAGCAATGACTTGCTCAGTGTCTCAGAGCTTATATTAGTCATTGAACTTGATCTCATGTCTCTTAAGTTCCAATACTTGTTCACTAATTTATTCAAAAATATTTGTGCCAGGTACTGTGCTCTTTTCACTACACCCTACCGCACATACCAATTATAAAGATGAGAAATTATTTTAAGCAACATTAAAAAACAGACATAATTTCGTATTTAATCATGCAAAGATCATACTGTCCAATGACAACTTTGCAAATTTGTCAAATCACTGTTTTGAGGCATAAGAGCAGGGAAAAGAGTGACAAAGAGAGAGAAGGGGGCGGATTATTGCCTCGTTGACTACATGTTGGGCTGATCTATCCCCACTATTTCAAGTAGCCTTCTAGATAATCCTATTGTATATTAGTAATTTGCCATTTTTTTAATGATGAAACAGGTTCCCAAAAAAATCTAAATAATTTTGCACAAAGTTACAAGACTAATAAGCAGGCGGGGAAATATACATTTGAGCCCTGCTTTTAATAACTGCAAAGCCCAAATTCTTTTCTTTCCCATGCTGATTTCCAAGTTCAATAACTAGGTAAGTCTGCTATCTCTGAATAGTATGGATTCTTTGCATTAATCATTACATAAATTATAGTTAGGTTCAGAGTACCATAAAGGCGGCAAGGTGGATAAAATGACCTTTTTTCCTTCCAGCCCTACTTGTCCACAAACATAAAATGTCATCTTCAAACTCTCTATTTTACTCCCCGCCTCACCCGCTCTTTTTCTTAGACATGCAACTTTAAAATGTCTTCTTTAGCACAGCCAGCTGCCATGGAGACTTGAAAGCAGGTGACCTGGCCAAGAGATCTTATCAACTGATTTTTAATGAAGGTTTCTTTCCTGAATGCCAAGTATAGGAGATGAGTTGAAAATGGGCATTTCCAAATGTTAGAGAAAGCCAAAGACATCCTAAGGCACTTAGATTTCTCAATCAGCCCTTTCTTTATCCATGCCAAAGGTCACCCTGAGAAGGTGCCTGATGGCAGACATTATTTTGCAGTGGCTCAAGGACTTCTAAGGTCACATATGTTTCTTTTCACCTTTCCAAAGAGTTTTCTTAACTCAGGGGTCAATATATTCCTCCTTAATCATATACAAAGGTGGTGAACTTATACTCTGTCCATAATTTTTGAACAATAATGTTCCAATTAAAATTTGCAGTGGGTTATCTTTGGTTTACTACTGTTATCATTTAGCTCAGTGGTTCTCTGGCTTGTCTACACATTGGAATCACTGAAGAGCGTCCGAAAGTATCACCACCTGGGTCTCACTCCCATAGATTGTAATTGAAATGATCCGGGAGTGACCTGGGCTTTAGAACTTTTTAAAGACTGCCAGATGATTCTAATGTGCAGACAAGTCTGGGAACCCCATTAAACACTGGAGTCATCACTAATTAACCAAGTCTAGGGGGGAGGATAATCTAGCCTTCTCTTCCCAAACCAGACTTGCTCCTTTCCTAGCTCCCTAAAGCTTTAAGGCAGGAAAGGAGGGTGAGCCGATAAACCATTACTGAGCTGACCACCAATGGGTGTCGAGCCCAAACCATGGATCTTCTGGGACTGTGCTAAGAGAGGCTATATGAACAAGTACATCCCAGCACAGTGAGTGGCTGGAGAAAGCACTTATCCTCCAGAGCTCTGTGTTCCATAGAATCTCAGGTTCAAAACGGAATCCAGAGGCAGGAGGCAAGAGGAATGCAGGTTGGACACAAGGTGAGGCCCTGTTGGGTTGTGTCCTGTGATGCCAGTAGGTACCCACACAGAACTGGTTGCCACAAGTGTGGCTTGGTTACATTAGTGACCAAATATCCTGAAACCGGAAAAGCTGAGAGGATCTCAAGTGGTCCATTTAGAGGGATCTAGCACTAGCAAGAGAGTGTGGCTAACCTAACCAGTGAACATCAGAGCCACTAACTGGTGAGCAGTTGTAGTTATGTGGTATGACCACTGACATTACAAGGACTCAGGGGCCACGTTTCTTTCAGGCTTCCCATCTCAGATCTAAGACACAGCCAGCCACTCGTGGTTGGTTAGTTTTTCTTTTGTCTCTCTTCCATTCATTCCATCTGTTCAGGTAGGTATTTGAACTCAGGGATCTTCTTGGGGCCTAGCCTCTTCCCTTTGGACACAAAGGAATGTTCTAGGTTCCATACGTGAACTTAGTGTGTGAGGGGAGGTAGGCAGGGAAGAGCAGGACCAAGAGGTGCCACACCGGCCTCAATTCTAGGCCTCCTACTTCATTCCAGCTTTGGCCAGAGGACCTCTACTGAGGGCAACGGAGCACTTATCCAGCTACCTGCAGTAAGACTTCAATTTCTGTTTGTTCCTTAGGGAGAATTCTGTGGGTGAAATGGTGATTGGTTGGCACGATTTGGAAACAGTTGGGTCACTGACCATAATAGGATTGGCATCTTGCCCTTAAATTGTACTGCAAACATGTGATTGCATCTACTATGTTTCCAGGTTCTGTGCTGGATGCCAGTGGTTTAATAAGAACCAGGCAGAGCTCTTGCCTTTAATGAAATTAGAAGGTGATGGAGAAGACAGACATGTAGATGGATAATCAAAATATGAAGCCCACTTGTTCTGTCTGAAGAGAACCTGAGGTTTTGTGAAAGTACACAAAGGATTTTTATATTCCTCGGAGAGTCACAGATAGTATGAGAGATCCAACACTTGAACTGAATCATGAGAGATATGGTCTAATAAGAGCTATATTTGTAGAACATTCTAAAAAATATAAAGAATATAGGATATAAAAGCAAGGATCTGTCCATCTTATTCACCACTGTATTCCCAAAGTATCCTGGAAACACTGAATCCATTATCAGTTTTGATTCTCATACCCTCCCATTATGGGAGAAGGAAGAAGGAACATATTCCAGAGAGAGAAAATAAATGTACAGAGACAGCAAATTCATAGTCCATGACCTCATGGAATCCTGACCTATAGACGTTCCAAGGAAAGAATCTCAGTAAACTTTGCCAATGGCTATGTTGGATACACTGAGGGAAAAGGCAACAGTCTACCCTACATAATACCTCACAGTGTTGCACTCAGGATCTTAGCAAATTCACCATGGCTCAGAGTCTGGTCCACATCTTTGTAGGTTTATTTATTTTTTTTAAAGGCTCCATCACTCAGAGCTGTGCGTTAACCTTGCTTGTGAGACTTCTAGAATGACAACTGATTAATTTGGAATGAGAAATTGCCATTGTGGAAACCATAATAATCACCTTTTCATGACCAGCCTGTCCTACCTTTGCCAATTTAGTAAATTACAGTTACAAATAATTGTCATGGTGACCAGAACACTCGTGTCATAAGACTATTTTCTCCCTGTATAAGAGCAGAAATTATAGTCAGCAGACAGCTTGCCATGGAATCACATGTAGAAGAGTTAGGGTATTGAAAGCTTAATCGAACTCAGTTAAAATACCCTGATACATTGCCCTTTCCATTGGGACAGTTGTACCAGTGGAAACAAACTACCCAACATCATATGCCACTTTCCCAATGGCCCCATAATACGGAACCAGAACAATCAGAGACCATTAGCAAAAGCACCCTCTTAGGCGATGTTTCCTCTTTGTTTTCAACTGTATTCAAACATGTTGCAATCAACTCCTGCAAGGCTGAAGGTCACTCTATTTTCTCTGGGGTGACAGTAACAACATCCTTTGAGAGCCTAACTGGGCTAAACACCTGCATTATGATCTCATTTAATCTTCACAGTTAAGTGAGATCTTTTTTTGCAGAGGTATAAACTAGGTCTTAGGTTAAATGACCTGCTCCGGCGAATTCAGCATTTGATGGCAAAGCGAGGATTCTGAGTCATTTTAAGTCCATTTAATAAGATGACCACTGGAAGTCCACTTCCAACACCATCCATTTGGGGAGACAAAACACGCATGCCTGACCAGATCACTAAAAAACCTTAGAAAGCTGTGACTGGATGAATGGGTCAGACAGTACAGGACTTCTGAGCAGAATGACATCACTGTGGGCCAAGGGGGCCAAAAGATTGGGAGGGGGTGATTTTGAGTTGGGAAACATTTCCTGTTCTCAAGTGTTAGACTATAAAAGGCAAACCATCAGAGTATATAAGCCACACTTCCCTCTTTCACAACCACAGCAGAACTGTTTTGCATTGATCCCAGATACGACCTCAGTATCTTTCAAAACAGCAATCCACAGCATAACACAGCCATTAGCATTTGGTTGCATTTGGAATACAAGATAGAAGGTGGATTAGCCATCTCTGGTTTGGGGGGCTGAATCTACAAGGCACTGAAGAGGCTCAATGATTTCGTCTCGCTGGTGGAAAAATAAATGACAAATTATGTTTGTAAGTGTGTGTGCATAAACTATCCAGAGATAGTCAAATAATCAATTAGCCAATAAAATCATTATGTAATGATCTTCGAATAGAAGGAGAAGGAATCTCTTCGGACTCATCAACCCATGGTTAATTAATGCTCCATTCTCGAATAAAGTTGATGTTAGAGGATCAACAGTTTTAGACAGTATTGTTAGTGAATAGATCTGCAAAAACCCACTTATGGTCCTTTAAAAAAAAAATCAGTGCTTGATTCAGTCTCCAGAAGAACAAGCAGATCCTGAACAAAATGTAAAGGAGACATTCTTGCTAAATCATTTCTCTACCATACCATCAATCCCGAAAGGAGAAAGGAAGTCTAACAGAGGAACTAAGCCAGCTCATTTTAACCAGTGGATGCCTCAACTCTGAACCCAGGGAAGGAGAAGTAAGATCTTAGCCTCATCTGGTCCTTCCGTTTTGGGGTTTGAGAAACCCTGTGGAGTCATGACTCTTACTTGTTCATTCATTCAATATCCCAACAAATATACATGACTTTATCTGTGCATATATTCACTTACACATTTAGAAATTTAGTAACTTATTAGCAAGCATTTGCCAAGAGCCTACACTTTTCCAAATATTCTGTTAGCAACCAGGGAGTTGGAGAGAAAGGAAACAGAATTCCCACCCCCAGGGAGCAGATGATGACTGAACAAATGATTTCAATATGGTGTGCGACCCAGCATGCACAATGGGTAGCAGGGGGCACAAATGAAAGAGCCCTCGGTTCTATGACTGGCCAAAGTGCTTTGAGTTTCCCAACTCAAAATCAGCCCCCTCCCCATCTTTTGGCCCCCTTGGCCCACAGTGATGTCATTCTGCTCAGAAGTCCTGTACTGTTTGGCCCATTCAAGCACAGCTTTCTAAGGTTTTTAGTGATCTGGTCAGGCATGCATGTTTTGTCTCCCCAAATGGATGGTGCTGGAAGCGGCAGAAATCCCATGTCCTCCAGTTTTACAAGGATCCTCACTCTTACATTACATCTGTCTCTGCAGTTAAGTCCTTTTGGTGCTACCTGACCCCACTGCTGCTAGGTCTGCTCTGCCCCGATACCACTCAACAGGACTGGCTTGGGAAAGGAGGAAATTAAAAGCTGAAACTAGGGGTGTCTGGGTGGCTCAGTCACTCAAGTGTCTGACTCAGATCACGATCTCGCAGTTCATGAGATTGAGCCCCGCGTCGGGCTCTACAGACAGCACGGAGCCTGCTTGGGATTCTCTCTCTCCCTCTCTCTCATTGCCCCTTCCCTGTTCACATCCTCTCTCTGTCTGTCTCTATCAAAATAAATAAGCCTTAAAAATCTTTAAATAAAGGCCCAAATTAAAAGAAGGGCAAGATAAGCATTATTTATATGTATTATGACTATGTACCTGGAAAACTGAACTAGTATTAGAGTCAGTAGGAAAATACAGTATGCTCACCAAAAGCTTTCTATGCACAAACAACTGCCAGTGAAAAAATATAGCGTGAGAGAATCTCACTTAGAATATGGTAAAAATGTTGGCAAGGATGTGGAGAAAGAGGATCTCTTTTGCACTGCTGATGGGAATGCAAGTTGGTGCAGCCACTCTGGAAAACAGTATGGAGGTTCCTCAAAAAATTAAAACCAGGACTACCCTATGACCCAGCAATTGCACTACTGGGTATTTATCCAAGGGATACAGGTATGCTGTTTTGAAGGGACACATGCACCCCCATGTTTATAGCAGCACTATCAACAATAGCCAAAGATGGAAAGAGCCCAAATGTCCATCGATGGATGAATGGATAAAGAAGTTGTGGTATATATATACAATGGAGTATTACCCGGCAATCAAAAAGAATGAAATCTTGCCATTTGCAACTACATGGATGGAACTGGAGGGTATTATGCTAAGTGAAATTAGTCAGTCAGAGAAAGACAAAAATCATATAACTTCACTTATATGAGGACTTTAAGAGACAAAACAGATGAACATAAGGGAAGGGAAGCAAAACTAATATAAAAACAGGGAGGGGACAAAACATAAGAGACTCTTAAATATGGAAAATAAACAGAGGGTTACTGGAGGGGTTGTGGGAGGAGGGATGGGCTAAATGGGTAAGGGGCAGTAAGGAATCTATCCTGAAATCATTGTTGCACTATATGCTAACTAATTTGGATATAAATTCAAAAAATAAAATTTTAAAAATTAAAAAATTAACAAAATTGTCAAGATTTATATGACAAAACTTTTGATGGGCCAAAGTTTAAAGTGGTGCCTCACAGACACTCTTAATGAGAGGAAGAGGCTTCTAAGAATCTTAAGAACACTGACCCATAAACAAAATAGGAGGGGCCTATCTCAAACATATATGGGTATGATTCCTAAACAATAAAATAAAATACCTTTATAAAGAGTTGCCCCTCCTGGGACCGAATGGGACAGAAATCGTTCAAGAAGAAAACAGGCTTGGGGCACCTGGGTGGCTGAGTCGGTTAGGCGTCCGACTTCAGTTGAGGTCACTATCTCACGGTTCATGGGTTCGAGCCCCGCGTCAGGCTCTGTGCTGGCAGCTCAGAGCCTAGAGCCTGTTTCAGATTCTGTATCTCCCTCTCTCTCTGCCCCTCCCCTGTTCACGGTCTGTCTCTGTCTCAAAAATAAATACACATCAAAAAAATTATTTAAAAAAAAGAAGAAGAAAACAGGCTTCCAGAACCTTTTAAACTATGCCACAGCAAACACAGGACATTTCTTATGGAAAAGGAGGGATATTTTGTTATGCAATAATAAATGTCCAAAACAGAGTGCTATTAAATATCATTTGAGGATGCTGACTGCATTATTGTTAGTAGTAAGAAAAGACTAAAAACAATCTATTTTTTTCTTTTTTCTTTAAATGTTTGTTTATTTTGAGACAGAAAAAGCTCTAGAGCATGAGGGGGGAAGGGCAGAGAGAGGAAGAGAGAATCCCAAGCAGGCTCCGTGCTGATAGCATGGGGCTCAATCCCACAAACTGTGAGATCATGACCTGAGCTGAAATCAAGTCAGATGCTTAAGTGACTGAGCCACCCAGGCACCCCATGACCCATTTTTTTCATTAGTCATTAAATAAATTACAATACATAGATAGAGTGGAATCCTATGTAGTTTTACATAGCATGGTTTTCATAGACATGTCCTAATATAGAAAGATCTCTGTGATCACAGAAGTATTATTTTTATATTTTATTTTCAACTTTGTACCTGGTGCAGGCTGTATGCTCTCAGAGGTAGGCTCTATGATGATAGGACACTGTCTTGTCTTTTTTTTTCACTGCTCTGTTCCCAGCACTCAGAACAATGCCTGGGACATAGCAGATGCATGGTAAGTATATCTTCAATGAATGCATTTAAAATGTACAATAATCATCTGGCCTGTAGTAAGTTTTTAACAAATATTAGCCAAGGTTGTCATTTCTCGGAGAAATTCAGTCTTATAAAACTGACAAAAGAGATACGTCCCTACGAGCTGTCACAACCAGCCAGAGAAAGTTATTTTCACAACCTGCTGCTGACATGTTGTCGGGCACAGGCTCGGTGAACTTCCTTACTCGAGAAGCTCTTTCCTGGAATATAGTTCTATTAAAAGACTACCAAGTCAGCACCACAGCGGACACCCCATTTCCTCCCTCTGTCCCATTCTTGATGCCTTTTTTAGATGTCAGGCCTCACTGACTTCTTGTTTCCCATTGATTTGTCACCATCCCGATGTTCTTCCCCCATTACAAGGAGTGACCAGGACAGTTACACCACTGGCCCCCTGCCCTTCCTGCCAGTTCTGCAACAGAGAGAGATTACAGTGTCTTCCTATCCGGGACCCTGTTAGGAACTGGCTGGGCCCAGAGAAATTGCCCAGGCATTTCTTTGGGGTGGGTGGGGTGAGTGAGTGCTTACTAAATTGTAGCCTTACCAGGAACCTGACGCTGTACTGTGAACAATACACATTACTGCATTTATTCCACACTACAATCCGTCAAGTAGACACTGGGTTACTAGTCTCTTTCCAGATGCAAAACTGGAGGCCCAGAGAGTTCCAGGTCAGGGCAGGCAGGGCTTGAATCCCAGCCCCCACCACTCCAAGGTTCATGCTTTAAACCAGCACAGGATTTATTCTATCATCTCAACTTCACTCCAAACCCTTCCCCAAAACTGATTATAATACCTAGCATTTCCTTCCTGGAGAGGGCTGGAAGTGTGGGACAAAAAAGTGGCAGTTTCCTACATCGCTGGTGGAAATTCAAGCCAGTACAAACTCTGGAATGCGATTGCGTGAATATGTTAAGACCCATATATTGTCCACACCTATCAACACAACGATTCTAATCACGATAGAAAACACTTCAAAAAATGAAAAAAAGCTTCCATTATCCATTCACTCAACAAATGTCAGTTCAGAATCTTTTATTGAGGCAGATGGATTCTAGAGCACTAGGGAAGCAAAGCACACAGGAGGCCCAGAACCCTGTGCGCATGGAAGTTCATTTCTAGCAAGAAAAGACAAGAAATGCATAATTTTTTTGTTAATGTTTATTTATTTTTGAGACAGAGAGAGACAGAGCATGAACAGGGGAGGGGCAGAGAGAGAGGGAGACACAGAATCTGAAACAGGCTCCAGGCTCTGAGCTGTCAGCACAGAGCCCAACGCGGGGCTCGAACTCACGGACCGTGAGATCATGACCTGAGCCGAAGTCGGACGCTTAACCGACTGAGCCACCCAGGCGCCCCGAGAAATGCATAGTTAAATATATAATACCACCAACTATTGATAAGTGCTGGAAAGAAAATGAGCCAGAGCAAAAAGGTAAACAATGAAGGGGGAGCCCAGGGCAGGCCTTTCGACGGAGGTGGTACAAACAGCACACCCACATAACGGGGCAGACAGGTTTAGTGTAAAGAACATGAAGTGCAAAGCCCCTGAGGCAGGAGCCAAGCTTGATGCGCTTCAGGGGCAACAGGAAGACACTGTGGAATTGGAGGGGTGCTCAAGGTGGAGATGAGCCCACCTCACAAAAATACTGAGTCACGCGTCAGTGCATAACTGCAAAGTAATAACTGTCTAATCATCAAGGCCTAGATTAGTACACTGCTATCTATCTACTTTGCAAACAGACAAAAAGGGGCCCTAGAGTTAGCTCGACGAAGGTCTGACTCCTGATTCTGCCATGTGTTACCTGGGTGACCTTGGAAATTTACGTAGCTTTTCCATTCCAGTTGATAAATAAAGACAATCATGGGCCCTCACCAGATAGATAAAAGTAAATGAGACAATGCAAGGAAAGCATTCTTCACAGTTCCTAGCCAACTCCGATAGGATAAAAATGTGGTGGTGGTGATAATGATCATATTTCAGTACCCAGAGGAAAATTTTAACCTGTGACTTTATAAGCCAGCAAAAGGTTGTATCATGCATGAACACATTCTCTCTGAAATGAGAAATATGTGCCATTTACTAGCTTTTAATCTAAACATACCTGTAAATGATATACTCCAGGCCATATGTGAGACAAACTGATATTATTTTACTAACAGAGAACTGGCATGAACATTAATTAGGTCAGAATAAAAGATCTATCTTCATCCAAAGTTGAGCCAAATTTTTCTTCCCTTATTTTCTGCTGATCAATCTCTGGGTATTAGATTTGACGTATTCCAATGGAGTTTAGGGTGGCTTATCACTATTTTGCATCAAGATCCTTATCTTCAAGTTCTACCAGATATCAACCAAATTAAAGTCCTCGCCAACTGATTCTTATGGAAGTTTGTATTTCTCCAATGTGCTTGGGAAATTTTACAAATAGATTGCCTACCAATTAGCACCATTTTTGGCGCAGAAAATGCGATGTCTCTTTTTTAACTCTTCGGTGCTCATGATAAAGTAGATTATGCAAGTTAAATCCCTCCCTTGTGCACAGGTTATTTTCATGTAATACAGTAAAACAATGTCATATTTAGAATCAGAAGATTTTAGCTCTAGTTTTGATTGTGCCCCTTACTAACCAACCTCCTTAAATTGAGCATTAGGTATCTTAGAGAGATGGGAGACATACCTATGTTGAGCACAGAAATGTGCTCTAATAGAAAAAGCACCGGGGCCCCTGGGTGGCTCAGTTGGTTAAGCATCTGACTTCGGCTCAGGTCATGACCTCACGGCTCGTGGGTTCGAACCCCACCTCAGGCTCTGTATTGACAGCTCAGAGCCTGCTTTGGATTCTATGTCTTCCTCCCTCTCTCCCCATCCTTTGCTCATGCTCTATCTCTGTCTCTCAGAAATAGATAAATGTTAACACAAAATTTAAAAAAAAGTAAAAGCACAAACTTGAGAATCAAGAATGGTCTCTTCCCTAATCTGGCCCCTTATGCAAACTGCGCCTTGGGCGATTCCCTTTGAGCCTCCATTTTGCCACCTACAGCATGAAAAGAACGGTATCCTACCACAGTGTTAGTGAAAGGGTTTAAGGTAGGGCATGAGAGGTGTCTGAAACAAAGTATTAGTAGAGAGCGTAATTTTCTTAGCAGATAATTAAATCTTCTCAGTATTCCTTTCAATGAGTTACCACTACTTCAGCATTATTTACGTAAAATGAAAATGAAGAATAATACACGATGGCACCAGGTAGCATTAAGATATATCATGCATATTCAAAATTTATTAAAGTAATTTCTTGCTGTGTAATATAGTCCATTTTCAGTGATAACTCTTAATTTTGTTCAAAGCACACATCATGCCCATTGACATGGATTTGTCCCACCTCAGATTCAGGGTCTCACATGAAAACCCACAAAGTCACAGTATATTTGCCAGCTATTCATACAATAATGCTGAATAACAAACAGCTCCAAAACACAGAAGAAAGCACAACATCCAGGCTTATTGAGAGACAATTCAATATGGGTCTTTTGTCTTTCTGCTTTTCCTGCAAGCAAAGGTAGCGACTGCCCTTTTTCCAGAATTTCTTCTCAAGTTAGAATACACTTGGATATAGAGACAGCGTCTCCCTCAGGAGTAAAGGGTGGACATGCTTACTGTCTAGCAAAACATAGATAATATCTGCCTTCAGAGCACATAGTTAGACATGTTCACTGCCTAATATAAAAAATTTGAGTCCCTTGCCCTCAAGGATCCCGTCCTGTAGCACAATCCACTCTATACGTAGGCATTACCTGGCCCTCCGTGCAGCACTCTGTGGGAACTGGGGTATATGGAACTGACACGGAAAAATGCTGATACTCTGATTATTGCTATTGCTGTGAGTAATTAAATCTTCTGTCTCTGACCCAGGAGCCTCAGGTTTTCTGTCAGAATCCCTGAAACTGCAGGAGGTTAACTTGTTAGTTTGCCATTATGTTAACATCTCCATTTTCTCACATTTCTTGACGGGCTTGATTTCTCACTCGTGGATCTGTAGGTGGACTCATCCAGGTAGATGTAGATGGGATTGGTTGGGCCAATCGAGGCTCTGGGTTTGGTTCATGTGAGTCTTCCATGTGTTTCCTCATTCTCCTTGAACTGGAAGCATGTTGGTCTCACAGCTCAGGTAGAAGAGTCCGGGACAAACCACACCAATGTATCTGAAGCCTCGCACTCACCCACGTTCCACTGACCAAAGCAAATTCATGGCTGAGACTAGTCGATTGCCTGGGAATGCAGATTCCACCTGCTCTACCAGGAAACCCTGTACACGCATGTGGCAGAAAGGTGTGGACAACTGGAAAATGAAGGGCTGTCAGATGCCAAAAATTCTACCAGGCTTATGGAACTGTTCAGTGGCAACACATACCACCTTCATGGAAATGGAAGGAGGGTGCCACGGGGACAATGGTGAGCCCAGAGGGCAAAGCCACAAGCCACGGAGGATTATCCCTAGGCCTTGAACCCACGGGGTTTGCCGGGCTGAAGTGTGCAATTGCTTGGGAGTGGTGCTTTCCTTGTTTCTCCCTTTCAGAAGGGGGATGTCTGCAACCATTATCCTATCCTGTCCCGTCACTGTCTTTCAAGAGCAAATAGCTTGGTTTTGTTTCCTACGTACCCAAAGAGGAATTCTGCCCCAGGATGGAGCAAAAGAGACTTTGCCAATGTGATGAAGTGAAGGAATTTGGGAGGGGGAGAGCCTCCTGAATCAGCCGGGTGAACCTTAGAAGAGTAATCACAGGGGTGGAAGAGGGAGGCGGTCGCATCAGAGAAGGGAAGACACACGACAGAAGCACAGGTCATTTGGAGACGCTCTACTGCTGCCTTTGGATCACACATCAAAGGGCCACGAAGCACAGCACGCAGGCGGCCTCTGGAGGCTGGAAAGACAAGGAAACAGATTCTCCCCCAGAGCCTCCAGGGGGAACGCAATTTTGTCAACACCTCGCTTTTTGCCCAGTGAAACCTGTTTCAGACCTCTGACCTCCAGAAGCGTAAGATAATAAATCCGTGTGGTTCCGAGCTACTAATTTTGTGTGACTCTGTCACAGCAGCAATCGTGTACAAGTGCAGTTCCAGAACCACACGTCCATCTCTAGGCACCTTCACACTAGGGTCTCAGTACTCATCTCACCTCACACCCGAGCCTCATGAATTACATCAGCAGTGTGTACACTGACCGGCAGGTACTCACCCCTACCGGCCCTCAGAACAAAAGTACTGACCCTAGAACAAGTGTCCTGGGTATCAGCCACATTTGTAGGATGAGACACATCCTTCTGGGATAGGGGGAGGCGCAGAAACAGTAACTGAGAAGGAACGCAGAGGAAGCCCTTAGGTTTCAAATGCAATGAGGGGCACCTGGGTGGCTCAGTAGGTTGAGCGTCCAGCTTTGGCCCAGGTCATGATCTCACAGTTCGTGAGTTCGAGCCCCACATTGGGCTTGCTGCTATCAGCATGGAGCCCGCTTCGTATCTTATGTCCTTCTCTCTCTCTGCACCTCCCCTGCTCATGCTCTCCTCCTCAAAAATAAATAAACATTAAAAAAAATGAACTGTAATGTAATAAGGAAGGGTCTTCTCTTATTTTTCAGAGATATGACAACACGGCCCATTAATGAAAGACCAATTAATGACACAAGATCACAGAAGGGACAAACTTACTGAGAGACACGCAGATGGGAAGAAAGGAGTCCATCAAGGGCCTAAAAACATTGACCTACCCTTTGGAAATTAGAATGTAACTGCCCTTGAAAACTAAAATTTGTTTATAATTCTATTTCCTGTAAGTTATTCCTCAGGAAAAACATTCCACACTCTATGCTGGGGAGATTCATATTAATATGACTAACAAAGTATTAATAGCCTCACTATATAAAAAACAGGTAGAAATCAATAAGAAAATACTGGAGCCTCAATAGTGAAATAGACACAAATAAAAGGTCGTAATATTTTATATAAAATAACTGCAGCTGGCCAATATAATAAAAGTTTTTTTAATTCTTTTGTAATCAGAGAAATACAAGTTAAAATAGGAGTGAAACAAATCTTTTTTGCCTATTAAAGTAGCTAGAAGGAGGTATCACAGACATATATTGCTATTCAGAGTAAGGTATTAATACAATAGCTAGCACTTTTTGAGTACTAACTATATCTTAGGAGGTGCCCAAGTGCTTTGCATATACCATCTCATTTTAGTCTCACATCAATGCTATGATATAGCTACTATTTTATTTTTTTATTTTTTTTATTTTTTATTTTTTTTTAATATATGAAATTTATTGTCAAATTGGTTTCCATACAACACCCAGTGCTCATCCCAAAAGGTGCCCTCCTCAATGCCCATCACCCACCCCCCATCAACCCTCAGTTTGTTCTCAGTTTTAAGAGTCTCTTATGCTTTGGCTCTCTCCCACTCTAACCTCTTTTTTTTTTTTTTTTCTTCCCCTCCCCCATGGGTTTCTGTTAAGTTTCTCAGGATCCAAATAAGAGTGAAACCATATGGTATCTGTCTTTCTCTGTATGGCTTATTTCACTTAGCATCACACTCTCCAGTTCCATCCACATTGCTACAAAAGGCCATATTTCATTCTTTCTCATTGCCACGTAGTATTCCACTGTGTATATAAACCACAATTTATTTATCCATTCATCAGTTGATGGACATTTAGGCTCTTTCCATAATTTGGCTATTGTTGAGAGTGCTGCTATAAACACTGGGGTACAAGTGCCCCTCTGCATCAGTACTCCTGTATCCCTTGGGTAAATTCCTAGCAGTGCTATTGCTGGGTCATAGGGTAGGTCTATTTTTAATTTTCTGAGGAACCTCCACACTGCTTTCCAGAGCAGCTGCACCAATTTGCATTCCCACCAACAGTGCAAGAGGGTTCCCGTTTCTTCACATCTATAGCTACTATTTTAAACCTCACTCTAAGATAAAGAAAAAAATACCTAAGGGCTAAAAATATTTAATAATCGGCTTAGGGTCACACAGATATAAGATGTTCACAACTATAATGGGCAATTTGAAAATATGTAGCCGAAGCTTGAAAATGTGCCATTTGACCAATTAATTCTAATTCTAGTAATTATTTTGTACAGACATAATATAAACTGTAAGAAAGACTACTTGTGCAAACATGTTTATTAAGGAGTAATTGATAGTGGTAAATGTCTGAAAATAAAGTGTTTAAGACAGTTAAGTAAATTGTGTAATATTTATTCAATAAGTTTGATTCCATATTTAAAATGCTACTAATGAAGAGTTTTTAATAACATGAGAAAATACCTCTACTATAAATGTAGAGGGAAATTTTGATACAAATTATATTTATATTATACTGAACATGTACACCAGCCACTGTGTGATTTTATATAAAATTTAAAATATTTAATTATGTGTTTGTATTTATAGATATATAATTTTCAACTCATTTTGTGAGAAAGAGATAAAGGAATGAAAACTCTGAGAACATAAACAAGTTTTCAATGCAAAACTATTAGTGTGAGCTTGAACCTAAGTCTGTCTGACTCCACAGCCAAACTCTCCACTACTGGAAATGTTTTAAATCTATGACTAAAACAAACAGAGTGGATAACCATTGACCCAAACTTAGTAATGGTGTCCTTCAGTCCTGAATTATGGGCAGGATGGCTTTATCTCGTTTACTCATTAAGGTGTAAAATGTTATAAATGGCACCATGGATCCATCTCTTGATTTTTATCATTTAATATTATGCTATATTTGTTCTTTATATTTTGAAGTAAATTTAAATTTTAGATGTATCTTGATAACTTTTTCCCACTCAATATTAGATTTCTGATACTTATCCATGTTGATGGATAGACCTCTATTTCATGTAACTGCTGCATAGTGATCCATTTTTATCACAATTTACGTATTCATTCTTCCATTCATGCACATTAAGTTTTCTTCTTTTTTATCTCATTCAAATTCCTTTTGCAAATATCTAAGGTTTGCCCTTGGATGTACATACAGAAATGGAATTGTTGGGTTATAAGGTATAAATTTACTTGATGGTACATTTTTCTTCTATCTGTACTAGTGAGAAAACACTGCAGCAATGAACAACCTCAGAATTACAGTGACTTAACACATAATATGCTTCTCCTTCTCCTGCTTACTGTCTTTTTCTCAAAGAAGAAGATAACTTTATGTAAAGCAGCCAGCAGGAACCGACTGGCATCTTGACTCCCAAGAGAGTGCCAGCTTCCAAGGGAGAATGGCAGGCCATCCCAAGTCAAGCATCTACACCGATCCAGTCATCTTGGGCTGCAAGAGCAGGTTTGCAGTACATAACGGGCTACCATAGACCACCCTTTTACGGTGGGATGGGGAACGGGCAGTTCTCAGAGCAAGGAAGTCAACTCTCAAAGAGCATATATAGACATCCTCTCTGTCCGCATCTCTACTGAAGATTACTCTGGCTTTCCCTTTTGTGTGTTTTCCAGAGCTATAAATATAGAAGTTCTCCATTTAGAGAATCTGCTTCTTGGTTATTATATCGTAAGTATTTTTCAGACTTTCTTGGGATCACGAATTGTGACAAAGATCATTGAGTTTCAGATCGCAAGAAGAGAAAAAATAAAATAAAGTTCAAGTGGAATAAGAGTAATACATCTGACCTAAAAACCTCTTTCCCAAGACTAAGCAATTTTAGACAGATGGCCTTTCCAGGGTGATATATAACTTGAAAGACTTTATCTTGGAATGGAGAAAAATAGGAAGCCGTTGACATGTGGCCTTTTCTAAGCCTAGTGCCCTATGTTCTAGTTTCAACAGGGGCATGTAACCATTATGGTACTTGTCATTTGCACTGCCAACCAGTCATGAACAGAAACCTCATTTGCTGAGTATACCTCAAAATCTAACCTTCCCACTGAATTTTCATACATACGTATAGTTGAAAATATAGTAATTCAAAAACCTCAGTGTCTAGCCATATACCAGGTGTGTGACCTGAGGCAAGCTAATTTTTAGTTTCTCTCTCTGTAAAATGAGAGAAATTATTACATTATTTCTAAAGTCTCATGAAGCTTAAACATAATATGGATATATATGCTCGTGAATATACACTGCAATCCAATAATGACAGTGACCATATCTAATGAGACAGAGGAGGAGGAAGAGGCAGAGGAGGAGAAAGAGGGTCAAGACAATGGGCCACATATGTCGAGGGCTCATTTCATGCCAGGTGTTATTATAATCTCTTTATGTTCTTTATCTCATTTGCTCAACCAACCACCATACGAGGAGTGTGCAGTATTGCGTCATTGAGCGAATCAAGAATTTGAGGCACAGGGAGTTGATAGTGATGGATGAAAGATCTGAAGCCTGTGGTAAGCCAGTTCGTCATTCTACGGGGGTGCAGGAGCACACAACTATTCCTCACACACGTCACTCTCTCACAGAAGCCAAGTAAAGGACTTCTGATACAGATAACGACTAACCTGCCTTTCCAAGCTGAGTAAAAAGAGGGTTTTGGTGGTTTAAATAACTTTCCCACAGGTAGAAGTAACGAAGTCAGACTCAGAATCAGGTAGATGTCTTATCTATCTCGGGGAAAGATATTGGGGAAAAAAAGAGTAGAACAGGGAGAAAGAATGTCTTCCTCGTTATAATATTATGTGTAGCAGGCATCGTGGAGAGAGAAAACAGCCCAGACTGTCCAGATGGAAGAATTCTGGGGATAAAACCCTAGTTCTGTGACCTTAAAAAATTAAAATTAAAATAATAAAAATTAAAAAAATAAAAAGTTGTTTGCACATGGGTAGGTTATTTCATTTTGCTGAGCGGACTCAAAGAGCTGCTCAATAAGTGGTAATTATCTTCTCCTTTATGAATAATCTCACAGCTTTACTTTATTACAACATTTTGCTATTGATGATCATTAATAATATGGACTCCATCAAACAAACAAACAAAGCAAAAACAGACCCGAAATTACTGAGAACAAACTGGTGGCTGTCAGAGGGGAAAATGTGGGGGATGGGTAAAATGGGTGAAGGGGAGAAGGGGGTCAGGCTTCCATTTATGGAATGAGTAAGTCAAAGGGATGCAAACGTATAGGGTAGAGAATATAGTCAATGGTATTATGATAGTGCTGCATTGGGACAGGTGCCGGCCACACTTGTGAGCACAGCATAACTTAATAGAGTTGTCCAATTACTATGTTGTACACCTGAAACTAATGTAACACCGTGTGTCAACTATACCTCAATTAAAAAAATAATAATATGGACTCCAGGGTCTTGTCTTGCTAGTTCATTTTAAAGTGTTTTAGTTTATTCTATCTAAGTAGCTTAATTTTTTTTTTTATGAAAACAAACAAAAAAGAAAAACATGTTTCCAGACTGGCAGACTTATTTTTCTCTGGGGTTTGTCTCTTTTTGATTTTGATAACCTCACTGACATACCTGACACATAGCTTACTATTGGCAGAGGCTGTAGTCACAATGTTCCCGACAACAGCGATATAGGGAAGGCCACAAGGTTTAAGCACCTCACGTATCTCACACTTGATGGTACCACTGGCCAAAGCAAATCATGGCTTTTGTACTTGATGAGAGGTTTGATGAGAAGATCTCTGTTTCTTTTCTTGGTTAATTTTTTTTTTTTTTTTTTTTTACTTACCAATTTACTGTCCTTTTCAATTCATACAGTTGTTTCCAGTGTGCAAGAGATAACCATAATAATGGACAGAGGAGATACTGGAGTGGAAAGGAAACTAAGAGATGTTCTTCTCAAACCTCTCACCCAATGCGGAAGTCACCTTGACAGATACATCATATAATCAAGCAAAGGCTTTACTGCCTAGATAAGGTAAGTTAGTACCTCATTGTACTCCAAATTGTTCATTAATTCAGCACTCAAACAAACATTTATTGAGCACTTACTGCACATCAGGACTATCAAAGGCATTATGGGTAACAAAATACATAAAACAAAGTTCCTACCCTCATAGAGCTTATATTCGTGGGTGGGAAAGACAAAAAGCCAAGCCAACAGTTATACAATAAAAAAGAAAAAAAGTATTTTAAGAGAAGGGAGTACAACAAGGGAGCTTCAACAGGCAGTCAAGGAAAGTCTCTCTGAGGAGGTGACACTGAGCAAAATATCATTTAAAGTAAAGGAGTGAGTCAGTCACAGCTTTGGAGGGAAGCATACAGATTGGAAGGAAGAGAGAAAGAACATAAAATGCGAAGAACCCAGAAAGTGCAAACTTGCACAGTCCAGTAACAGAAAGAAAACCAACATGGCTAGAACAGAGTGGGAGAAATTTACTAAGTAACATTGTTCAGTTGAATCAAAGGCAAACTTCCCATAACTTCTATCTAATGAATTTATGACCTGCTGATTCTCACCTGGTTTAAGAAGTAATTGAACAAACAAACAGATGCATGGATACATTATCCCAAGGCAGGTAAGCTGAAAGGATTTTAACACCAGAAGGTGAAATACCACCAACCAGAAGAAAGACACATGACCCCCACATTCACACAGCCCTAGATATTGAGACTAAGGAGAGTCTCTCAAGCCTGGTAAACATAACGTCCATCCATTATGCCTAATGCCCACCCTCCACAAATAAGCCATCAAGAATAACTCTGTGTTGCCTTTCATACTAGGTTTCATAATGTAAAAGTTCCAAGTCAAATAATACCTTAGAATTCCAACCCTGGCCACTATTTCCAGGCCCAGCCTCTTTACAATGTACACTCCTTCTCACATCATCCACTCCAATTTCTTTCCTGAACACAAACCTGACTCTCCCCAAAGGACAAAACTTCCTTTACAGTTCTTACAACAGCCGTTGGCTTCAACACAGTCATGAAGCAGTATACTATGGTCTATCCCCCTTAGGGCTACCTGTCACTTTTCTAAAAACCCTGTTCTTTGAAGGCCCAAGATATCTGTTTGACCACTACTCTCTACTAGCTTTTGTCTTCTACTGTACCCCCAGTTATTCCATCTTATTTACTAAAAAACTTGGCATCTGACCCACAGTGTTTCCCTAAAACTCAATTCCTGCCTTGTCATTTCTGACGTCAGTGACCATCCAGATGAGTTATCCAATAACCTGGCTGCTCAACAACTTGAACTTCATCTCAGGGTACCTTGTGCCATACTGACCTCTGCTACTAACTCCCAGGTTCTCACCACTTGACAATGTTCTATGTCTGAGGTTACTGACTCCACCACTCTTAACTCATCTTTTCCTCCAGCTGCCTCATCACCTCTTCAAATTACTCTTATTTTCCAACATTGAAACTGACTATAAACTGACCTCACTGCCCAAAAGCAGGAGCAGTTAGTTCCCTTCCTTCCCTAAGTAGTTCATATGACCTATCATATTTCAATAACTTCTGGACAAAAGTATTTCAAATTCCCTCTCTCTTCATCTGTCCCTTTTTCATACTTCACTACAAAAACCCGATGCTTGAACTTTTTTGTGCCTACGCATGGGCAGCATTGGTGGAGAGAAAAAGGTATCAGGATATTTCAGTCAAGGTGCCGGCAAGAAACACAGAGCAAGCTCAAACTGGGTAATTCAGGAAAATTTTAATAAGAGCACTGTTTATAGAGCAGCAAGCAGTGTACTAGGAAACTCACAAAGGATCTTGCAGGACCAGGACGAGCAACGGGCAGGGTGAAGTGATCACTCCAAGACCTGACAGGGGATAAAGAAGGATCAGCTGACCAAACCCAGAGACAAGCCTACTCAGCAGCATCTATGGCCTTCGGTGGAGAGACACATCTAGACTCTGGCAACCTCTATAAAAAAGGAGCGGAATAAGCATCACAACCTTCCTCTCCTCCTTTCCTCTAGTCTCCCGCTAGTGCTTTCCCCGGACAAAACATCCTGAAAGACACAAGAGGTGGTGGATATGGCCATACAGGTCACCCTCCGGGGGGGTAGGGGTGGTTTTGAGGGGCAGGTGTAAATTGCCAAACGTAGAGAATATATTGAAATAATCCACAATTATAAATTCATGATCATCACCCCAACTGGACCTTGGAAGTATTGACAGGTTTCTCTTGTTCACACTTGTTTGGACTTTTCACAATTATCTCAAAACTTCCATTTTCTTTAGAACTCCACACTCTACCCTTTGTCCCATTTCACTATCAGCAAATGACCTGGTATCCAGTTTTTCAGAGAAAACAAAAGCTACCGGAACACTCTCAACTTCCGGGCTACAAATCTATAAAACCCATCTTCGCCATCTCTCCTGCTGCTATCACAGATGAGTAATTTCTCTTATGCAAGCCACTATCCCCTCTTACACTCTGGAGCCCCATCCCCTCCCTCCTTCTCAGAAGAAATTTTCTACGTAAAATTTCATTCTGCCCGAGCCTTTCCCATCAGCATTTGAATACACTTGATCCAGCCCATGTTTAAGAAACCCATCCCAGCCCTACATGCCCTTCTAGTAAGGAGCCATCATCACTCTTCCCTTTCACAGCCAAGCTCCCCCCCGCCACCGCCAAAGTTGTATATATTTTGTATATACACTGGTGATAGGTACCTAGTCATGGCCCTTGAGATGGACTATTCTGGGCAGGAGCAGAGGGTGAGTTAGATAACCCAATCCATTCATTTTATGGATGAAGACCAAAAATGAGCAATGACTTGCTCAAAGTCCTACAGCAAGTTCTAGGACTGAGATTCAATCTGATGACTCTAGGCTCACCGGCCAGTGCTTCTTCCCTGCACCAAGCAACCTCCTCCATTTGACTTACCCCAATAGTTGTAAAAGTGTTCACATTTAGAATGCATTTCTCACTCTCATAAATTACATTTAATAGCTTGTATAAAATGGAAAAAAAGTAGTCAGGAAAATGACCCAGGTACCATAAATCTGGCCACATCTCAACGGCTGAGGGCGGAGGAGGCAGGAGGGACCAGGAGGGACCAGAGAGCATAGACATCATTAAAGTTCAATTTTTAAAGGGCAGTGCTTGACTTCAAAAAGCTTTAGGTTCCTCTCTTAATGCCTTGAGATCTGCCATCATTTAAAACATTCGTGTCTAAGAATCTTCAATCTTATTAAAATATTTGGCTATGTTAAAGTCACATGACATCAGCTCATGATAAATATTTCTACTCCCCAACCCTGATTTATGAGAACCAGCTAGTAAATAGTCTCTGATTCGAACAGTGATTAACCATTATTCACGAAGCAAAATGAGCTTGCCCCGGCATGTCATAAATTTAATGTAATCTCATCTTGCTTCACATTTTATCCATGGGTTTATTCTAATTTCAATCTTCTCCTATCTTGCCACAGACTCCAAGAAATGTGGACAAAGAAACTTAAGAAGAGCCATCTTCGGCCAAACCATACCCTTGGGAGACAGTGTGGATGACTCAGGGAAACATAGCACCTGACTGTTGTTAATAGAACACGATCGGAAGTGGTCCTCAGGGGAAGGCATGAGATTTTCCATGAATCCCCTGTCTTGAATCGATTCAAGACTAGCCATTAAAAGGCAAACCCCAGCAATCCTGGAAAAGAAGGAATCTGACTATTGAGGATGTAATATGGGCAGTATGTGTTTGGTAGATCAATGGTAATTTGTCAGGCTTTCTAACCGTAGTGATGGATAATCCAGGAAGTGAATCATTCCTCAGAGTGATGGCTGTTAATAGAGCCATATAGTGAATTCCTCTCTCTACCATGGATTTCCAGTCACTAAAGTCATCAAGTTGCCCTGAAGACCCCTCAAAATAATGTCTTGCTATTGTAAAGGGCCTCCTGTGACTCACTACATACCACATCTGGTCCGTGTATTCAGACTCCTTTTCCACCATTCCCTGTTCACCTTACGTTCAAAGTTGCTGCCACACCAGTTTGTTTCAGCACAGCTCTGTATGTCTGGGTCCTAAGCATCTTTCAAAATTCATCTCAAATGTCATCTTTATGGGAAAATGTCCCTAAGTATATCCCTCCCCATGTCCTTCATAGCAACTCTTCTCAAACTTGAATGTGCAAAAACATTACCTGGGGATCTTGTTAATATGCACATTCTCATTCAGGGGGTCTAAGGTAGGGGTTCTGCATTTCCAGCAAAGTCCTAGATGATGCTGATGCTGCTGATCTATGGACAATACTTTGGGCAACCAGACTGTAGCTGTAAGAGCACTTCTGCTGAGCTCTGATGACACCCTGTGCACCAAACTCTTTCCTAGAACTCTTTTGCAATGGTTCAATTACAGTGTTTATCAGTCAACAGAAACTATGAATCTTTAAGTTGCAAGTGACAAGAATCCAACCAAATATAGAATGAGGGGAAAGGCAAGGGTTGTTTTGGCTCAGGTTGAAACAAAAATTCTAGAAATATCCAGGTTCAGACACAGCTCGATCCACATGTTCAAATGATACTGTTGGTACACACTTCTTTCCCTCTCTTGGCTCTGTTATATTCTCCTTGGCTTCTTTACTAGGAAGCGAAAGTGGTGAGCTTAGCAACCCCCTTCCCAGGTGATCACAGACCAACGAAAAAGATAGGCTAAACAATTACTAATCAAAGATATACGCTACTAACAGAGAGATGTTCAGGGTACAATGAGACCTGAGGTGATAAGGGACCTACTCAACCTGGAGAATTGATGGTTAGGGCTGGGAGAGGCCTTCCAGAAGAGGTGATGTCAAATCTAGGTCTTGCAGTATGACAACTAGGTTCATAGGGAAGAGCATCCAGGCATGAGTCACCCTAAATGCTCTCCTTAGCAACTTCATTAATAATGTATACAAAATCAGGAAAGCCAGCCTGATATCCAGATAGCTATGATTTTCAATGCCATGTATCAGGGTTTTTGGAAATGCCTAAAAGATCTGAGTAAGATCATGAAATCTAAATGCTGGTAAGTTAACCGCCATGCAAACTTCCTTATTTTACAGTAGAGAAAATAATTTGAGACCCAGAAATTTGAAATGACCAGATGTTTATTGACTCTTTCGAAGACATTAACAATTCCACTTCTGTATTCCCAAATACCCAGGTGCGTGGAGTAGTACTAACACAACCATGATTTCAGAGATCAGTAAAATGACTGTTCCAAGGGAGACAAATTTCCTTCTAATCAAGCTTTTTACAAGCAAAGATAGTTTCTAAGAAATATATCCATGTACATGTTGAAAAGACTGCAAAAATGATAGCAGAAAAACGTGTCATAAATTCATCTAGCAAGTATTTCGTGTATACATCGTATGGGCAGGCACAGAGAGAGGAAACCTGAAAGGGTTACAAACACCAATGGTCACCTCTGCCCTACAATGGAAACCATTATTGAGAAATTAGCTTCAGGGATATTAAAAAATCCCGGGGCTAGGGTTTGGGATTACAAAGATTAATAGGATTGAGGTAAAGTTACATTATCAGTACATTAAATTTGTTTAATTCAAACATACCAGAGAACACTCAAACACACATGTGTACATGTGCAGGTACATCATATGAAGCAGCCGAGCTCATGTGGTTACACAATATAACCCTGAATCCAGATTTTCTGGATGCAAATCCCACCTCCATTGACTGTTCATTGTATGACATGTGACAAATCATCTTCCGCCTTAATTCTCGCATCTAAAACATGAAGATGATTAAGTACATCTATTTTTACAACTGGTATAAAGATTAAAAGAGATCATGCATGCAATGTGTTTGTAACAGACCCTCGAACACGGTAAGTGCCTCTAAATATTTGCTCTCATAATGGTAGATGGCTCTCCCCTCCATTTCTAAGAATATATTCCCACCAGTAAGGATGAGGTGGGCTATGGAAATCTGCATAGGCCTTTCTCAGCTCCAGCTCACCTCATTGTGTGAGGAGATCAAACCTTTCAGAGTATGTTCCTGTGGTCCAGGAATACATCACACCCTTAAAGGCAAACCACAGGGACAGGGACCCAAGTCTTTTTGAGTATACACAATTTCTCCAATGAGGGCTCACTTTAAAACCTTACTAGCGACAAGGTATATTCTAATGTCCAGAGTTACACCTTAAAAAGTAGCGGGATTACTGGCAAAGTCAAGGACCAAGAGTCAGAGACTTATATTCTTGTTCCAACTCAGCCACGGCCACCTTCTGTGATCTGGGTGCATCACTCAACTCTGTCTCATTTTTTTATCCAATGAAATGAAGATAATATCAACCACTATTGTTCTCTCCTGGGGCTGTTGCCAAGATCAAATTAGTGGGAATGTGCTTTGAAAATAAAAGAAGGAAATCAGAAAAGAAGAAAGGAAAGAAGAAAGAGAAGAGGAAGGGAGGGAAGGAACGAAAGCAATTGTTGTCCAGGGCAGGGTGACAAATGTTGATGGGTTGCTGGTGGCCTGAGTTCTCACTGCCTTTGAAATAAACTCCAAACACGACTATTGTGATGTAAAGAAAAGAGCAATAATGTTGAAAGAACACTGTTAAGGGAAACTGCAAACCCTCTCTTCTGGGGTTTCCTGCCCTTGGAAGGAGCATCCACTGGTGGGATACTCCTGGCCTCCCTCCACTCTCTCACTGACTCTCCCCTCTTCCCACCATCCCCCACCCAAGAAGAATGGTAGGTTTGGAAGGAGAAATAGGGCCTACATAGCCTAGCCTCTTCCACTCCTCATCACGAAAACCTTGCTTTTCTCTGCTTCAAACGCCTGTGGGGAGACACCTGCATATGGTGTCCACAGTTCAAGGACCATGTGAGTATGTAGGCCTGGTCCACAGTTCAAGGACCATGTGAGTATGTAGGCCTCAGTGTAAGGAAGCCCAATGGGCCGCACAGAGAGGTCACATCCTTAGCTACTCACTTTTCTCTTTTGGGGTAAAATGCCCCAGCTTTTCTGCTGTGCTCCCCCTGGAGCCAGAAACACCATCCTATAGAGGCTGCACACTTGGGAATGGGTAAGCCAGCCTCTGCTTCCTCTCTTGCCTCGTTAATAATTAATATTAGTCAACACTATTGATTATATTATTATTCCTGGTCGTGGACAATAAGTAACGGTAAGAATTGCCATTATATTATATAGCTTCTATACCATTAATAATAGCAAAAATATCACTTTACAGTTATAAAATGTTTCCCATCTATCAACATACTCAGATCTCAAGTAGCCCTATTAGGTGGTCAGACAAGTTATTATGATCCTCATTTTAGATGAGGAAACTGAAGTTCAGAGAAATGATCTTGAGAGCTAGAAGCAGTGCTAGAAGCTGGACCTTCAGGTTCTTTTGTTAAATGTTCTTTTTCAAATGAACAATCACTCCATTATCCCCTCCTGGACTGAACACACCCCACCTCACCGTATGAGGTACAGGAATACCCACAAAAGCACTCTTAGACTATACAGTCTTAATTCACTGGACTTTTATAAGGATTACAGGATATTTTTTCCATGTATAAATATACAGGATGTTTATAAACTGAAAAGTGCTGGACAAATGTAAGACATTATTGTCCCATTGTTCTCATTTCAGATGGCTCATGTTCCTAAGACACATCGCAAGTCTTTACTATGCTGGTGGAGTTTGGGTTAACTGATCCGTTGTTTGTCTGTGGATTTCACATTTGTCAAGTATGAGAGAAACCAGACTTCATGAAGCAATTAAGCGATCATAAGCCAGGTCAGAGAAGATGTTTTGCTAGAAGCGATGGGAGCCAGACACATCCCGCTCTGTGTAAATTATACATGTATCTGCTTCAGAGATTGTATCACCGCTCTTTGTTCCGCTTGTCCCTAACCCCATGGATTCCACTCCGCCTTCGGCCAATAGCCCTCACTTGTATCTTCCACGGTTTTGGCCAATATGGCAATTCCTCCTGCCTGTTAAAGGAGTCTGGTCAACTTGACCTGGGCCAAGCAATTTATTGAATTTTATTTAAAGGTAGATCATTTGTTTTCCTCAATATGCAAGTCTAATTCATGGAAAACCTTCAACGAGAAAAGGATTATACTCTACTAACTTTGGAAAACTAAGACAACAAGCACTACCTTTAAGTTTACTGTGGAAAGGGCATGGTTTTTGAATCAGGGAGACCAAGGTTCCATTCTCTATTCCGCATGATAAATTTTGAGATCCAAGGATGTTGTGGAAGAGCTACTTTTTATGGAAGGTTTACTGTGTTCTAGGATCTACCTAGATTGCTCTTTTACCTAATTTCACAATGTCCTCACTTAACTGTGCATTCACTCAGTAAGTATTTGCCGAACAACTACTATGTGGTAGGCACTGGACCAACAGCATTGAGCCTAGGACTTACAATCCATTTGGGAAGACACACACTGAACAAGAAATTCTAAGTGTCAGGAGGACCAAGAGGGAGTAGTTCAGAGTTCTGAGTGATCATATAATAGAGGTACCCGAACCAGCTGCACAGTCAGGAAAGATTCAGGGATGAGTCGAAAGTTAGCCAGGTGAAAGAAAAATGGGGTGGGACAGAGCATCCCAGGTGAAGAGAAAAGAAAGTGTGAAAAATTACGTGATAGGAAAGAGTATGTGACCCATGTGAGGTACTGAAACAAAGCCGAGGATTGCTGAAGCACAGAAAAGAGGAAACATGGTAGGAGATGGGGCGAGAGAGTAAGATACAAAGCTTTGTTGAGCATATAAAATTTTTTTATTTTATCTTTAGAGCCATAGAAGCCACAAAAAGATAAACAGGGGAGTTATAGGATTAGATTCGAGGTGTAAAAACTCCCTCTGGCTGCAAGCAGAGAATGGTTTTGAAGTAGGATGATTCAGGGAGAAGATTCAGGGAGACCCGAAGTGAAAAGATGGACCATGGATTGATATGATAGGGAAGGAGAGAGGTGGACAGATTTGAAAAGTATTTGGTGCAGCAGGAATTGCTTGAGGGTACGGAGAATGAGGGAGCTCTAGAGAAGACACAAAAATAATACTCAGGGATCAGACTTGATCAATCTTGTGACTGGTGGTTCCATTTACTGAGATAAGACACACTAGACAAGCAGCAGGTTGTTTATGGAGGCAGCAGGGGTGGGGTGGGGGTGGGGGACTACGGACATGAGGAAAGAAATCTGAAGCTAAGTTGAGAGTAAACTACCTCGGGTCAGTTAGCTGGGGAGTGGCAGAACTGACATTTAATCAGATAGTAGAATTGCAAAGCCCTATGGAGCACCTGAGTGGCTCAGTTGGTTAACTGTCCAACTTCCACTCACGTCATGATCTCACGGTTCGTGGGTTTGAGCCCCGCATCGGGCTCTGTGCTGACAGCTCAGAGCCTGAAGCCTGCTTCAGATTCTGTGTCTCCCTCTCTCTCTGCCCCTTCCCACCCCACCCTGCTCATGCTCTGCCTCTTTCTGTCTCAAAAATAAATAAACATTAAAACAAAGTTTAAAAAAAGAAGAAGAAAAAGAAGTTCAAAGCCCTAGAGTTTTGCCATGATGCCCTGTTTCTGCTAAGCTCTCTGGGCTTCAGTTTCCTCATCTATAACACAAATGTAATAATACCAGCCTCCTGGGTGACTATTAATGTTATGTACTTAAATTATATTGTTTTTCTAGGATCGGCTTTCTAACTACCTGGGGCTGTTTTAATAACTTCCCAACTTAGTGACTCTCAACCACTAAACAGAGAAACATATCCAAGAACATTTTAAAAATGCAATTTTTGGGGCGCCTGGGTGGCTCAGTCGGTTGGGCGTCTGACTTCAGCTCAGGTCACGATCTCGCGGTCCGTGAGTTCGAGCCCCGCGTCGGGCTCTGGGCTGATGGCTCAGAGCCTGGAGCCTGCTTCTGATTCTGTGTCTCCCTCTCTCTCTGCCCCTCCCCTGTTCATGCTCTGTCTCTCTCTGTCTCAAAAATAAATAAAACGTTAAAAAAATTTTTTTTTTAAATGCAATTTTTGTGGAAACAGAGGGCAACCGCATTTATTGTGTACTTTCTGCCCCTCCGTACAGTAACCTTTTAATATTTGTAACATTTTCTCTGTATATTTTCTGTAACTTGCCTCTGCAGTGAGACATGGGGAGGGACCACAGTTTGCTTTGCATCTGTAAATGTACATGATCACTGGAGAAAAAGCCAAGCCACCATCAGCCCAGGAGACCAACTTCCATAATGACATGGGTTGTTTGTGGACACTTAGGGGTAAAAACGTTTGAGTAAAACTGACCTTGGATATTATACCCCATGAATAGTTTATGCCATGTGAACATTAGAAGTTCAATTGATTTAACCAACTGAGATCATCCTAGGTGACACAGCCTAGAATCATCCATCAGAACGTTAGATAACTTGTCAATAGGAAGTTTCCTCTAATTCCTGCCCACTCCTGGCCTATGCCAACCAAACATTCCCCCCAGGCTCCTGTGATCTCGGCCAGGGAATTCGCTCCTGTCCTATCCTCTGGGGAAAGGCATGAGAAGGGGATGCTTCCTCAGAATCCAATCCTAGAGATGCTGACGCTGGAGCTGGGTAATTTTTAGATGGCTGCCTGGAGTTCTGTTCTCCACACCGTCTATGTGGTCTCTAGCCCCTGACCTCGTGGCCCTTGACTTGGCCCTCACGTCCTTTTCTTCTCTTCTGTTCCTCAGCTGTAGACTGAGAGCACCTTACTCCACGGTCCCACCGGCTCCCTGTTCACCCAGGTGCCTGTTTCCTTTCCTCTGCCTGTGTCTACTCATTTGCTTCCACAGCCTCGCCTTGCCCTGGCCCAGCAACCTGCCCTGTGTCCATAGCGTGTCACCGTCCACAGGCCCAACCTTACCTTAAAGTATTCCATAGGCTGTACTTTTCCCCCCATGGCTTCAAATGATGACAACTGCTCTTTCCACGATACAGGGTTATCCGTTTCAGAGGTCTTCCCTGATCCTTCCGGTACTCCCGTGAGCCCTTAGGTGTCCCTACCAACACTTAACTCTGTGCTGCTGAAAAGTCCCCTTTACAGGGCTGTCATCTCTACTGGGCCACTCGAGAGGAGTCTCGGTGCCCTCTTTATCCCCAAGGTCTACTACAGAAGCTGGCAAGTGGGAGACACCTAATACAACTTGTTCACTGAACCCCTCACCTCTATAGAGTTCCAGAATCTCTTCAAACAGCACAGCCTTGTATCGTGTCATATCCTAATACACTGTGCGGTGTCATATCATGCTGCATTTTATGCAAGGCAGAGAAGTAAGTGGATGCCAACTAACACAATGAATTATTTGTCCTTCACATATTATTCAGATTTTTAGACATTCATCTATCCCATTTTGGTGTCAAGGAGTCAGTAAAAAGCTGCTGGAGGTAGCAAAGTCTCTTCAAGCAGAAGAGTAGATTGTTTTCAGAGCCTAATCCCTAACTCCTCACTCCCACCCAAGGACAACCACGTCCCGGATTAGAGCAAACAGAAAGAAGCGATTACATTTTTAAATACATCAATCATCCTTCCACTTATCAAGTTCCAGGACCAGAGCTTATAGATCTCACTTCTGGTGAGAGGGGAGGGCAGAGAGAGAAGGAAGGCCACATGTCACTTGGAACACGGTAGGTTCTTGGTAACGGCGTATTCAACGAACAAATCATTAGATAATCCTAAAGTTTCTTTCACTTCCAATGTCACTGTAAGCAGGGAGGTTCCATGAGACATCTGGACTGACGCCCACTCTGGATAAGCCCTGGGCTAGTGTCTGGTCCTTCCATGGCCTGTACCTTTCTAGGTATAGGGAGTTTGAGAGTAGCTAAGACTTGACCTCCCAGCTTAGCTCTGTTTCTTGACCATTTCTCTCTGTAGTTCTGTTTCTCTAATTTCCTCAAACAAAAGCCGTTGGCTTTTTCCTTTTCACTATAAACACTTTGTTAGTTAACTTTTTACTTTTTTTTTTTACTTTTTAAAATCATGGTAAGAACCTTAAGATGAGATCTGCTCACTTAACAAAATTGTAAGCGTACAACACAATACTGCTAATTCCAAACATGATGCCAGTCTCTAGAGCTTGCTCTCTTCTTACAGAACCGACAGCTTATACCCATTGAACAATTCTGAAGAAAGTTATGTAATATAATGCGGACCGTGTTAGGCTGGAAGATATCAGTCCGTTTTCCATCATGTGTATCCTAGGACGGGTTTGCTAATTCCCTTTACCCTGGTTTCTCCAAGGACAATAGGGATAGAAAGATCATTTTCCTGTCTGCCTCACTTGGTTACAAGGAAAGTCATACGAGACTACATTTGGCTTCACAAATATTATTACTACGTATTTAAACACTCTGAAGTCCTCCAATGATAATGTGTTAGAAATATTTACATATTGGGAGGAATAATAGGATAGATAAAAAAATCAAAAACTGGTGACTCCTGGGAACCACCTACCCACCAGAGGTGTTTTGTTTGGCCTGCATGGTATTTTTACGTGTTGGGGCCAGCTCTTAAAAAAAAATATTTGATATTTAAAAAGAAAAACAAAAAAACTAGAATCCTAATTTCTCTTTAAAAGTGGAGCTGTAGGAACACAGGGTCTGTGTTCCCCAAGGCGAATGTTTGGCTGAAGCTGAGTTACACCCGTCCTTTTGGATAAATCACGATGTCTACAATTCACTGAAGTCCCCACCGCACACATGTATATGTACATGTACACATCCTGTTTCAATCATTTCAGTTAATGGTCTGGATCCAGCAGTCATTTTTCCAGTGGCCCACTGGTGTAGCTGAAACTGTCAGAGCCAGAAAATCCTAGATTCAAATCCTGACGTTTCCATTTAGTACCCATGTAACTCTAGACAAGTAATAACCCATCTGAAATTCTCTACCCTCTCACTTTTCATATGCACATGAAACTATCTAATAGACAGGGTTTTGTGAGATTTCGATACAGTGTTTATACAGTGCCAGGCACCTATTCATTAAAAGATGTCCTATTATTTGAAATGACAGTCATACTGGAAGAAAACCGTAGCAAAAGGAAGACATTTCTGATGGTAGAAATTTAGACACTGGGGAAAAGACATTTCAGATAGAGCAATTTCAATACAGAGGACTTGAACTTTATGGGAGGCCACATAGCTGCTCCTAGAACTTCAATGATTAATATAAATAAATAAATAAATAAATAAATGTCAGAATAGCCAGGCTGTCTTTAACAACTGTCAATTTTCAATCTGGGAATACAGTGGCCTGTGCATGTACATTTCTCCCTTCCAGATCTTACGTTTTCTCATATGTTGTGCTCTTCTCAATCTTGCCAAGCCTTCATGCATCTCGATCTTCAGGACCCAGCCTGCATGTCCACTTTCTGAGAAGTTCTTTCTTACCACCCTCAGGTTAGATTAGCTGCCCCCTCCTACATGCCTCCAGAGCACCTGAAATTTCTTTCTATCATTAATAATAGTTACACAGAGAAGTAAATTTTCTTACTTGTATACCGCATTCAATATTGTAAGGCCCTCAAGGGGCAAGAATGATGCCTGTGGTGATTAATTTTATGTGCCAAATTAGCTGGGCCACAGTACTCATACATGATCGAACATTATTCTAGATGTTTCTGTGAAGGTATGTTTTAGAAGACATAACGACATTTAAATGAGAAGACTTTGAGGAAAACAAATTACCCTCCGTAATGTGGGTAGGCTTCATGCAATCACAGCTGAAGACCTTAAGAGAAAGAGACTGATGTACCAAGCAAGAAAGAATTCTGCCTTGGACGTGGACTGCAAACCTTCGCCTGGGTCTCTAGCCTGCCAGCTCACTCTGTTGATTTGGGACTTGCCAGCCTCCACAATCTCAAGAGCCAAGTGCTTAAAATAAATGTCTCTATATGTATACTGATATGTCCTTTTGGTTCTATTTCTCTGGAGAACCCTAACTAACACATGTCCTGTGAACCTTTGTCTCTCCTCCATCTGTGGTGAACAGTAGGCACTCAGGAATTATGGGAGGAGTAAGCAAATATACTGACATATGAACAAATTATGTTATGGACAGATTTTTAATTGCATGAAAGGTTAGGTGAGTTCACCTCCAAGTTCTCTTCCAACTTTAAAAAAAAAAAAAACTATGACTGGGGGCACCAGGGTAGCTCAGTTGGTTAAGCGCTGACTTTGGCTCAGGTCATGATCTCTCCCAGTTCACCAGCTGGAGCCCCATATTGGGCTCTGTGCTGACAGCTCAGAGCCTGGAGCCTGCTTTGGATTCTGTGTGTGTGTGTGTGTGTGTGTGTGTGTGCGCGCGCGCGCGCACGTGTGTGTGTCTGTCCCTCCCCTTCTCGTCCTCTGTCTCTGTGCCTCTCAAAAATAAATAAATGTTATCTGTCTTTCTCTGTATGGCTTATTTCACTTAGCATCACACTCTCCAGTTCCATCCACGTTGCTACAAAAGGCCATATTTCATTTTTTCTCATTGCCACGTAGTATTCCATTGTGTATATAAACCACAATTTCTTTATCCATTCATCAGTTGATGGACATTTAGGCTCTTTCCATAATTTGGCTATTGTTGAGAGTGCTGCTAGAAACATTGGGGTACAAGTGCCCCTATGCATCAGTACTCCTGTATCCCTTGGATAAATTCCTAGCAGTGCTATTGCTGGATCATAGGGTAGGTCTATTTTTAATTTTCTGAGGAACCTCCACACTGCTTTCCAGAGCGGCTGCACCAATTTGCATTCCCACCAATGGGGGAGGGGAAGGAAAAAAAAAAAAAAAAGAGGTTAGAGTGGGAGAGAGCCAAAGCATAAGAGACTGTTAAAAACTGAGAACAAACTGAGGGTTGATGGGGGGTGGGAGGGAGGGGAGGGTGGGTGATGGGTATTGAGGAGGGCACCTTTTGGGATGAGCACTGGGTGTTGTATGGAAACCAATTTGACAGTAAATTTCATATATTAAAAAAATAAATTAAAAAAATAAAATAAAATAAATGTGAAAAAAATTTTAATAAAAAATAAAAATAAATGAAAAAAACCTACAATTCCATTCCCATTCACTTCAGGGAAGATCTTTTCTTCTCTGAAATCACAGAACATTTAGGCCACTTTATATTCTGCCTTATACCAAAGTGACACATCTCCCTCCTTAACTGAGAATTCCTTGAGGACAGAAAACTTCAGCGTTAACCCCTCCTGTTCTGATGCAGTACCTGACAGTTGGTAGATACTCTGTGAGGAATTCAAATGAATTAGATTGGGTTGCATTAAATTATTCCTGAAGTCTGTCTCTAAGTGTTCCAAACAGGCCTTTCATACCTCTCAGGTCTATAATAAATGATGAGCTATTTCGCTTATTTGTCATATTTTCCTAATTGTTTTAATGCATTGTATTGATTTTTGCATAACATCTTGAATAAAAAATCCTTCTGAAGTCTCTCAATGCCAACCACTGGTAATAAATGTTAAAATAGATCAGGATCTATTTGGAGGTTATTTTTCTTTTAATTAATTGAATAGTGATTAAGGTAGTGGAAAAAAAACCAGACTGCCTAAATAGAAAAGTTCAAACTTAAAAAAATGACACGGGCTCAATTAGTTTCCATTTGCTTAGTACATTACCATTTACAAAACACTGCTCTATTTCAGGTCATTAAAACAACCTGAGCTGCATAAGGTATCGCTGTTAACCTCACTCCATGAATCAGAAAACTGAGATCCAGAGTTAGTAATTACTAGCACTTAGATCATGTTTCCTATGTGCTAGACACTGTTACATGTTTTAAATATGTGAATTCATTATTTTGCTTAACAATCAGAAGAGATAGGTGCTGTGGCTTTCCTCGTTAAAGCTGGGGAAACTGAAGACAAAGAAAGTAAGGCAAACTATAATGGTTGATTTTACATGTCAACCTGACTGGATCCCAGGACACCTGAATATCTGGCTAAGTATTGTATCTGGTGTGTCTGTAAAGGTGTTTCTGGATGAGATGAGCATTTGAATCAATACAGCAAAGCAGATTGCCCTGCCCAGTATGGGTAGCTATCACTGAATCCTGTGAAGGCCTGAATAGGACAAAAAGGCAGGGTAAAGGAGAATTTGACCATTTCTGCTTTACTACTTAAAATGGGACCCTGGTCTTCTCCTGCCCTTGGGGTGAGACTTGTACCACCGGCTCCCATGGTTCTCAGGCCTCCAGACTTGGGCTGAATGACATCAGCAGATTTCCTGGACCTCCACCTTGCAGATGGCAGACCATGGAACTTCTCTTAATAGGAAATATAACTTATTGGTTCTGTTCCTCTGGAGAACCCCAACTAGTACACCATCTGAAGTCACACACTAACCAGCTTGGGGCCAGAACTAAAACCAGATCGACTGAGTCCAAAATCTCTATTTCCCTTGCACCAAACTATCCCTAGATCACTCCATCAAACATAAAACCATTACACAATGGTCTGCAGCTGTCAATGGGTTTGACTTGTGTTTTCCCTCAGACCAAATAGTTTGGAAGTGTCAGGTCTGAGTTCCCCTTCGCTACTCAGTCACATCAGAAAGATAAAATACAAAACCTATCTTCTTTCCCTCCCCAGGTTTGGGTAAGGATTGTTGTTTTCACAGCCACAGGTTGACTCCTGAGCACCAGTGAGCACATCAACATTGAAAAAGGAGAAA
Source organism: Panthera uncia (assembly GCF_023721935.1). Lineage (NCBI taxonomy): Eukaryota > Metazoa > Chordata > Mammalia > Carnivora > Felidae > Panthera > Panthera uncia. The sequence continues at coordinate 11,709,263 of NC_064812.1, read as the reverse complement.
AGCAGAGGGAAATCAGTCCAAGGTTCTGAGCAAGAGACACCAGCCAACGTGTGGGCCTCGGTGTTCTGTGCACTCAGGGCCTCGGTGACACTGGGGTCTGAATAGCTTAACTTCAAATGATTTGGCAATTTTAATTGAAAGGCATGTTGGTCTTTTTGTTAAAAAATCCAAAAGGGGGGAAAAAAAGGTATTAGGTTCAAGGAATATTCCATCTCAGTGAGACCATTGAAAGTCCAAAATATTTCCCAGCAAGATGCATTTGTTCAGCTATTAATAACTTTATTATTTTTCCACTATGGCAAGAACCTAGCTGTTCCTCTAGTGGATATTCTCTTAGATGGAAAAAAGAAATCATTATCATTTCAAGCATCAAAAATCCTATTTTCCCTCAAATGAACAGAAAATGGAAGCAAAAAAGCAGGCTTTGCTATGTGAAACATCCAAACTCAGTATACAAGCTTAGTCATGTCTCTGTCTTCCCACCTATAAAACTGAATTAAAAATCAGAAAAGATGAATTTTATAAAACTGCCCTTTCAACGAACCCTGGATAAGAATGACATAAATATTTAGAGTAAGTGACCTTTGTTAATTTTACTGTTTCATTTTGACACTCAAATGAAGATTTAAAATCTTTCATAATTAGAATCTTAAAAAAAAAAAAATCTCCTTGGCATTCAATGCCTACGATGTGGTTTTTATTGCCATTCTCCCCCTGCTAGGATGCAAGCTTCATGAGCCCAGTGAGGTCACTGCTAACTCCACAGAATCTAGAAGTTGGAGGGATGACCACCCAGAGTGAAGCGCAGCCCTCCGCAGCCTGCTACCATTCCCACCCCTGGAAAAAAGCCCGTGGAGTAAGGGAACCCGGAGTCTTATCAGACAGGCACAGGGAGCCTGCAAAATTCTACTTCAAGTGTCACTTTCTGAATCATCTGCCCTTTCCCTAGCCCCTATGTCTCCATTTGCCCTTTGGTCCTCAGGCCTTTGGCTGGGGCTTCAGCTGGCTCATGTGTCAGGGCATCCTGACACAGAGGTCACCGTGGCACCCCAGAAACTCTGCCTGACCCATGTGCGAGCTTCCTGAAGCAGCAGGCTCCTAACTCTCTCTCTGTGAGCTGAAGGAGAAATCTCAGCCGCAAAATTTCAAGACAATGGGACAGTGTGACCCCACTCCTCCGGGGGCCCCTGACCCAGCCCAAGCCACTCGGCTTCGGGACACACCGGTGGCCTAGCTCCAGGGGGAAAGCACAGTCTCTACAGGGTTAGATACCCAGGGTTAATGACCCGATCACGGGGTTGTTGCGGCCGCAAGGGTGGAGGGGCCCGAAGCTAGAGAGGAGTCAGAAATGAAACAGACCGAAGGAAGAAGCACAGAAATGTCTTTAAAAGAAAAGGGAGACAGAAAAAGAGAGATCCCCCACCCGGTGAGTTCCACCAGCTGATTCTATTTCCAGCTCTCCTCTCCACATCCCCATCTTCCTACAGTGCCCGCCCTGAGCACAGGACCCACCCCACACATCCCCTCCCCCACAGCTTCTCCCCCTTCCACTGCCAAGCTGCTTCTCTCTGCCAGCAAACCTGGCATAAGACGTGGCCTCTTTACATGACAGCTCCGTGCAGATGCCAGGTCTGGGCCTCGGGAGTACTTCCCCTAATAAGAGCTGTTAGCAGGCAAAGGCACTTACTCCATTAAGGGATAACTTTTTTTCCAAGAAGGCCACCCTGGCAAAGCCCCAAGGGCTCCAAATCTCTCCCCACCCCCCAGCTTTGATGCTCTGATTATCCTATTGTCAGATCAATAGCCCATCTGCTCCTTCGAGTAGTCTAAGCCATCCTGCGCTAAATTAAAACAGATAGGATCAATCCGCGGTTAATTTCTCCCAACCAAACAATTTATCTCTCTTTTGGATTCTCTTGGAAGGTGAATTATATAATCCTGACACACTATTAGGGCTCTCTGACCAAAGAAAGCCCTGCTACACTGCCTGCCTGCTCTCTTTATTAGCAGCTCCGCAGTGTGACAAAGCCAGAGATTTATCGGAGAGTATTATGCAGACCTGGCTTGAACCTTGCAAAGCCTCTGCCAGGGCACCCTGGAAGGGAAAAAGGATCTCAATACCAGTGCGTGTTAATAATCTTGAGGGAGGAATTAAACCCAAATCTGATAAGCTGAGCATAAGCTTCTATTTCGGAGCAATCCACTGCCATCACTGGTGAGTAATATTTTCCCTGCTTAGGGTAAAAATCAGGATGCCTTGAAGCAAAATGTCAATGGAAACACAGGATTTACACTCAAGCTGAAACAAACTGGTGGTAAGGGACAGAAGAACATATATTAATAGCAACAGGTATCATTAGTATAATATTATCACTGGACACTTACATATGCTAACCCATGTAATGCCAAATACTATGTAAATTGAGGCTTGGAAAGGGTAAGTGACCTCTGAGATCACAGAATGAGAAGGTGGCACAGTCAGGACTTACCACCAGGAGGTATCCACAGAGAAAGCCTTACTGGTTATTAGAATATTGGGGTACTTCCATACTGGTGGTTAGAATAGCGGGGTACCTCCGTGCTGGTGTTAGAATACTGGGGTACCTCCATGCTCGTGGTTAGAATACTGGGGTACCTCCATGCTCGTGGTCAGAATACTGGGGTACCTCTGTGCTGGTGGCTAGAATACAAACAGCAACTGCTCCAAGCCCCTGAGCGTTTCGTCCATGTTAAGCCCAAAAGATTCACACACATGTAGCTTGCTAAGTCAGAATGCGGATGCCTGGCCCTCCAGGCCAGGTACGCCATGGAAATTCAAGGGTTAACCTGGCACATCAGTGGTGTCTCCAGGATGCTGCCCATGGTTAGGGCCAGCATCCATAACAGTTATTCAGATTTTGATTATTTCTCGTAACGCCAGGATTTATTCCTGAGGATGCCAGACTTCCAAACTCATACTCTTAACCAGAATGCTCTTCTCAGTGCCCATCACCCACTCTCCCCTCCCTCACTGAGGAGGGCACCTGTTGGGATGAGCACTGGGTGTTGTATGGAAACCAATTTGGCAACAAATTTCATATTAAAAAAAAAAAAAAAAAGAATTCTCTTGTTCCCAAGAGGAAACAAGACCAATAGGAGAAAGTCTAGAGGATGCCAAGGAGGAGAGAGGATGGATCTGGTAAAGCATCCATAAAGTCAGTCTGGCCCACCTGGGGTTGGTTCTGTTTCTGTCCTCCGGGCCGGGTTTCTGCAGTAGGGTAAGAATAGCACCCTATTAATAACTATTAATCACTTAGCATGTGGCACTGTTTGGACACTTACAAATGTTACTTTATCCTCTTGGGAAAGATCTTATTGTAGGATCTGATGAAGAAGGGTAGATGAAGAGAGAAAGGCAGATGAAGAAAGGTACTATTATCCAGATCTATAAAGAGACTAAGTGAGTTGCCCAGTGTCGCAGGCTATTAGCCCGTTCACCATACTGTTTTCCAGGAGGAGGAAAGAAAGGAAAAGAAAGTCAGACAAGTGAGTCACCTCAGGGGCTTGTTTCCTGTGTCCAGCACTAGGGCTGCTTGCCCTAGACACAAGGACGTGTGCAGAGCAGTGGCCATCATGGGGAACTACACACCCAAGGAACTGGGACTTTATCTATCTCTGACCAAGCTGACAGTCTGATCCGGCATTAAGAAATACCCTTCACAACCATCTGAAGGGGTTAAAATAGCCTAATATCATCAACTTTGAAAAAGGCTCAGCAGCGGGAAAAATAAAAAAAGGAAGAAAGGAAGGAAGGACAGCAGAGCCTGAGCTCGTGGACCAGGACGAGAAAACAGCAGGACACCATAGCCTGTGACATGGGAGAATTTAAAGGCACTTCTGGGTGTACAAAGCTAACCAGAATCAGTCAGGTCCAGTTGGGAAAACAGAACCACACTGTCATGTTCACAGGGAAAATGAATATGGAGAATTGATTGAAAAGTCACAGGAGGACCGACAAATCAAAAAATGGGAATGATCACACGATGAACATATGGCGCAGGCAGCTGCATTAGGCTGACTGCAGAAAGAAGGTGGGGCTCTCAGAAGCCAGAAGCTCACAGAAGTGGGTGCAAGGAGTGGGGACCCAGACCCTCTGGGGCGGGGGTACTGCCTGGCTGCTTCTCTGGCCCTTTGGGAGCTTGTAGAAATGGCCCTACAGAACTGAATTTCAGTCCTAAAAGGAAGGAGGCTTCCAGGCTTCCTCTGAGGAGCACAGTGAAACTGCAAAAATATAGGAAGAAGGGGGTGAGAGGCTATGGTCTAACTGCACTGACGGGAACAGCAGCAACAGAAAGAACAAGTCCCTAGTCCCTTCTCCGGCCTTCTGGTTTCTCAAGGGCCTCTGGAGAAACTAACAGGCAGCTGGCAACGTGGGAGAAATGCAGTTTGCCAACTATAAGCCCTAGCATCACAAAGCAGAATATGGAATTGTGGATTTGGAGCTGAGAGACGTAGCTTAAAATTCAGCATATACTTACCAACCCGAACATAGTCTGTCATGTGAGGCTGCCATTCTGAAAGCCACTGTGCCAGACAAAATGACAGAACTGATGAGGGCTAACAGTTATTGAGTACTTGGTCTACATAAAGCGCTGGGCTATGCACATAACACAGAATAGTTAATTAAGCATCACTGTCCTAAGCGTAGATACCACCATGATTCCCACTTTATGGACAAGAAAACTGAGGTCAGTAATGTTTTCAAGGTCAATCCAAGCCTTTAACTCCTAGCCTATATACTTAACCATTACTAGAAACTAGTCTATTGTGCACTGTTGATACGACTGTAAACTGGTGAAGCTACTATGGAAAACAGTATAGAAGTCCCTCAAAAAATTAAAAATAGAACTACAATATGATCCAACAATTCCACTTCTGGGAATATATGCGAGGGAAGCAAAATTACTATGTCAAAGAGATATCTGCACCTCCGTGTTCATAACAGCATTATTTACAATAGCCGGTACATGGAAATGACCTAAGTGTCCAATAATGAATGAACAGATAAAGAAGTTGTGTACACACACACACACACACACACACACCCCAGAGTATCATTCAGCCAGAAAACAGAAGGAAATCCTGCCATTTGCTAAAACACACATGGAACCTGAGGCTATTGTATCAAGTGAAATAAATCAGACAGAGTAAGGCAAATACTGTATGATCTCACTTATAAGCAGAATCTTGAAAACAAAACAAAACAAAAAAAACCTCAAACTCATAGAAAAAAGATCACATAGGTGGTTACCAGAGGTAGGGGAGGGGAATCAGATGAAGGTGGTCAAAGGTACAAACTCTGAGTTAGAAAATAAATAAGTACTAGGAACGTAATGTACAACATGGTGAGTACTGAACACTGCTCTGTGGTATCTGTGAAAGTTAATTGAGTAAATCCTAAGAGTTTCCATCACAAAGGAAAGAAACATTATTTTCTCTTACTTTTCTGCTTAATCTATGGAGGGTGGATATTAACTAAACTCACTATGGTAATCATTTCACAATATATGTAAGTCACGTCATTATGCTGTACACAATAAATTTATAGAGTGCTGTGTGTCGATTAAATCTCAATAAAACAGGAGGAGGAAAAGCTTAGTTTAATTTACCTCTTCCAAGAAGTTTTTCCAAAGTGCCATTGGTCATTAGACTTAATTTCTCACTCCATATTCCTCCTTATCCCCACTGTATGTTAATGGAGTCCCTCGCTTGTTGAATTAAGTGGAATAAAGTCAAGCCCAATCTTTGATTGAAAACCCAGGTCCTCTGGCTCTCTCTCAACTGATGTATATGCAGACACACTGAATAATATTTTTGAAGATCTTTATCTCATAAAACCACTTCCTTGTTCCCATCTATACTCACTATATTAAGTGATCTAAACTCTGTATGGTTCACAGGCAACACACAAACACAATCGGTTTTGAAAATGTTCAAGAACCCCCCATATCCCACAATAGGCATCAACAAAACCAAAGATGACCTTGAGTGAGTTCTCTAAACCCTTCTAAGTGGGATGCTCTCAGATAGACCTCAAGATGTGCTCAGTTATCTCAATCATAAGACAAGCAAACTATCTCAGGTCAACTATATCTAAACCCCAGGAGGAAAATACTGTTTGACTTACTTTGCTATTTCTTTCTTTTACACATTATATGTCACAGATTTTCCTAAGGTCACCATTAGGGGATTTGGGGGTAGGAGTGGCCAGCATCAGATCTGGCAATGGTATACACATTGGCTACCACACACATGTTGCTGGCGACCCAGTTCAGTCTGTGGTTTGCTTATTTCCTGTCCTCTGGACACCACAGGCACATGTCCAACATGCAAGGTGAGCTGATCTCAGAACGAGCAGTAAAATTACTATGGGAAAACCAAGCCAATAGATCTCCACAACCCACAACCAATTTATTCAAGGTCACAGAGACCAATACATCATTTAGACAAGCCATTGACCTCCATGTACCTCAGTCTGACCTTCTCCAACACAACGCCACTATTATTGATTATTGTTATGGTGAAAACCTAAGATAATCTCGGAATGAGGATCAGAAACCCTGAGTTCTAGGCCTGCATCCAAAACTACTCCATGACTCTGGGCAAGTCAAGTCCCATGTCTGAACTTTCCTCTGCATAAAAATGAAATCCTCAGACCAGATCTAATTATTTGTGTTTCTTTGCTTCTAACACCATGGAGGATTCACAAATGTGAATGCCTCCATCCCTTAAGAACAAAAAATTTCATTGCCTTTGACACTGATGATGATGGAATCATGGAATCTCAGAGCCTAAAGGAATTCCTATGCAGACAGAGATAATCTAGGTTCCTCAAGCAGAAGTGTTCAACCCAAAGTCATACATGGGAGATTTTGGACTTCAAGTCAACTCTTTAGGTACCAATCTTGTGCTGTTTTCTCCACAGTCACTGCTCCTTGGCACACACTTCAGAGTCCAGTGATAATACACTGTCATTCACCATTCCATTCTCATTTTTAAAAATACCTGAAACTGTAGGGCAACAGATTAGCAATATTCATTTATTCAACAAGTATTTATTAAGGGTTGAATTGAATTCTGCTTTTAATATCAACAGCCAAAAATATAGCCAGTGCTCAATCAAAATCTGTATTTGGGGCCCTGACCATCAGCTTAGCTCTCTATCTTTGGTTGTATAATCATTTGCTTGTAAGAGTTTGAATTATAATAACCACAAGGAATGTGGGCTTTTTTGCTGCTGCCAGGGTAATGTCCTTGGTGACACTGGAAAGGTAGTTAGTTAACTCATCCTATTTCCTTGAATCCTTGTCAAAATTCAATTCCAAAAAGCTAAGTAATGAGATCAAGTATTTGAAATTGATTGAGAACAGCAGAGTTGGCCTCATCCTTGGATAGAACCCCACCCCTTGAAGTAAGGATAGACCTGCCCAGGGAAGCAATTGCTCTGGGGAGGAAGAGCCCCCACTTAGAAGGTACTAGAAAAGTCTGAGGCACTACACAGAAATGCCTGTCCTAATTTACTCCCCTCACCCCAAGTTAGTTATCTCTGTATTCTTTTTCCAATTCCCAATTCAAAATAAGTCATTCCACAAAAAAATTTTTGAGTGCCTACTATGTGTCAAGCACTATTTCCAGTGCAAGGAACACTGTGGTGGGCCAAAGAGACCAGCTCCCACTCCACGGATCTTTGTGTTCTGGTATCGCCTCTGGGAAGCCTTAGGATGTACTGCCTCTCATTAGAGCAAAGTCCATTTCTCTGCCCTCGGATCTCCTGGGCACTGTTACTCACTTTGGACAGTCCTTTTCATATTGTATTTTCATTAAGTGTGCTGTGTCAGTCTCCCCTTCTAAACGTGGATCACCTCAAGGACAGGTACTAAGATCAGTTTTTCTCCATATCCTAACATAAAATCTGTTCTATAATAAGAACTCCATCCTTGCCTTAAGTATCTAATTTATTTATCTTGATTTCAACTCTCCCTGCTGCCATTAGACCAGCCTAAACCTTTGCTACCGCCCCACGCTTCTTCACCTGGCAAGAAGGGCACCATGAAGCAGACAAGTGAATAATAATTTTATAGTCTTAGAAGCATCCAGTGCTTCACAGTTAATGGGGCCAACTCACATTCATGATTTCATGCCATCTTCTTGGATCACAGAAAAGGCAACTGTACAGAGAGAAACATATAAGACCCAATGGAGACAGGAAGCTACCCTTCCACTAGCTACGTAGGGTCATTTCTCACCCCCTTGTTGGTTCTTATAGTAGCTTGTTTGCTCAGAGGACAACAGCGCCACATGGTCTGTGCCTTCTCAGAAGGTAGAAAGTGAAAATTTCACTGCTCTAGACACAGAAGCCAGACACAGAAGGGATTGGAGCGAACCACTGGTGGAGACAAAGGTGAAAACCACTGGTGTCAAAAGTTTAGCAGAGGAGAACAGTGGAAAGCTCAACCAGCATTCACTACCCATTTCAGCCTCATGTTTCCACTTGGAAAAAGGAAAAGGCCAAGAGTTGACGCCGAGCACACTACATGGACAGATAGGTTATCCAAGAGATTTCAAAGTCAGAAGCGCATCTCATAATATTGAAGTTATGGCTCATGAAAAACTCCTGACAAACTCTTGGTTATGTCATTAAGGTATATGTTTTGGCCTTTATTTCAGATGGTTCTAGTAGGGCTGCTGAAGAGGTATTCTGGCCCCAAGGAACAGTTAGTTCATGAGTTGTGTAACCTGGAAATGACAATAAAAGAAGGCAGAGACAGAGGCGCTAAATGCAAAACAGCCCTATAAGCTCAGTATGGATTGTCCCCATTTAAAAAGGGGAAGAGTGAAACTTGCCAGTGTCCGTGTCCTGCCCAAGGGCACCTAGCTTGTGAGAGACAAAGCCAACAGACAGACCCAGGCCAACAACTAAGTCAGATCTCACCCCCTTCTCTACCACACATTCACCAACTTCAACACACGTTTATTAAGTGAGGTGTTTTTGGAGCTTGCAGCTGAAAAGAAAAAGAAAACCGTGGATATCCCTTCCTTTCTGATGGGTTAATGCATCCAGGACATTAACTTACACCTCCCTAATAGATTAAACTCCCCAGGCACGGTCCTTCACAGACAGAAAAAGATTGATACGATACATCCAAAAAATAAAAAAGGCTTCAATTGGCTGTCAGAACTTTAATTAAAACACTTATAGATAAACTTCACTGCAGCAAATTGTCTGTGCCACTATTACTATAGCAAGATGGACGTTCCCCGGGAAAACAGACAGAGAACTCTCCCTCGGACTAATGTGTAATTTCATAGCCATTGATTTTTTACTTTGAAAATTCGTCCCTGGCTCTTGGGAATTGGAACTTGTTCTGGGTGACCTGGCAGCGGTGTTACTTTTTTCTTTTTTCCTTTTATGAAAGTGGAAGACTTATTTCCTAAGCCCATTCATATTTTCTCTTCATTGCTCTCAGTCAAACTGAAGTTGTGCAGGATTGTTGAGGGCCACGGATGGAGCTACTGAGGGCCAAGGGTGGAGAGAGAGGGTATGAGGGTAGGGAAAAGGAAAATGTACAGGAAAAAAAAAAAAAAACAGAAAGACTGGGAAAATGAATAATGAGGGAGAAAACTGAGAAAGACAGGTCAAATGTTTTTGATAATATTGTTATAAACATCTGAAAATAGACTCATTTAAATTACAATTTCAAGTAAAAAATTATTACAAATTAACTGGAAATAAATCATGTATCTAATTCACTGGACAACACTACCTCAAGGTGATGGCTTATGGGTGATTTTCCTGTTGAGAAAACCTGTTCTAGTCCAAGCAACCATCACCTCTCAGCTGGGTTATTCCTATCTCATTGTGTCGCCTCCACATTTCTTCCCTCATGTCTGTTCTTCACACAGCAGCCAGAGAGATCAGATCGTGTCTCCACTTTGTGCAGATCTCTCCCGTGGTTTCCCACCTACTCAGAACAGAAGCAAAACCATTCGGCAATCTGCTTCTGTGACCACATCGCCCATCACCAATCACTGGTGCCTTGCCCAAGCTGCCCCAGCCACCCTGGCCGTGCTGATGTCCCCTGGACGTGCCATGCACACACACCACTCGGAGGTTTGTGCTTGCTACCCTGTCCCCTGCGTCTTCACAGGGCTTATTCTTATTTCCTCCAGACCTCTGCTCAAATGCCCCTCCATCTGAAAGTCCTCTCCTAGTCTCCCTATCTAAAGTATCACTCTCCATCTCCTTCTTCCGCTTTGTCTTCATATCATTTTAGTAACACACATATCCACACACACGTGTATATCTATCTATGTGTGTCGTGTGTTTGTATCTATATATATGTGCTCTAGAGTTCTCTAGAGAAGTACAACCAATAGGATATATATGCTAGATAGTTGATGGATTAGATAAATAGATAGGAGATGATAGATAGATAGATAGATAGATGACAGAGAGTGACTTTTAATGAATTGGCTCACGTGATTATGGGGGCTTAACAAATCCAAAATCCATAGAGGAGAAGCCATGTACTGTGCAAATCATGTAATGTTGACAATACAACCAAGAGCAAACATAAAGAGAAATTTAAAAGCCACCCATAACCCTTCACACACACACACAGGAGCACCCCAGCCACACATAAGGTGAGCACACCCCACTCAGGAACTGCAGCATTAAACCAGGGCTCTGAATGTGCACTGCTGAGCAGAAACTCTAGAGCTTGTCTCCCTAGTTCCACCCTCTGCACCTAGAACTATAAACATTTCTTCCACTCTCTGGCTCTCAGTGAATTCTTAACCTTAGATCATGTAGTGGATTTTTCTGAGCCACGCTATCCTTGTCTGTAAATTAACAGCTATTCGTGCCTCCCTTTCAATGTTGTCCTAAGGTTGAAGTCAAGTACTTCATGTGCTTTACACAGGGTCTTACACATAGTAGGGGCTCTAAATTAATGGAGCCCCAATTGTACCAGGCCTCTCCTGTCCCCGGGCACAGATGTGAGTGTAAGAGCAGCAAGAAGTCTTCTCTCTCTCTACTGCCTTCCTCACTTATACCACACTTTAGTTCCATTCAGAACGTCACCAGTTAGGACTAAGAGACTCCAGCAGGTACCCCCAACTGCTCTTGAACAAGCCTGTCTGTGTCCCCTGTGTTCAACATCTCTGTGTTCTTTTACCCTCTGCAGATACCAGGCTCATCCAGGCTGCTGAGCGTGGAAATGACTAAGGAGACCTCCCCATCGCACCCGCTGCCAGTGCCTGGGACAAAGGGGTGACATCCTCGACAAGGGTGCTGCTTCCAAATGCTCCTGGAACTGCTAGGGGTCAAGGCACCGGAGGAAAGCTGCACTGCACACATGAGTTGATCACGAGGCTAAAAAAAAATAAAGACTCTACCCCACTCCGTTCACATTTTCTACCTCTACCAGCTGAGAGTTTCAGATAGGTTATTTCATGTCTCATTTTCCTAACTGCAAAGTAGAGATGAAAACTACCCAGCTCAGAGAGTAGGAATAAGTAAAAATGGGTAAACACATGTCCTCAGCACACAGATGGTGCCCGATCTCTCTTGATAACGCTTGCCTTTTTTTACCTTCTTTTCCAGGAATGAGAAAACTGGACATTGAGCAAAGATGCTTGTATCTTATTGTCTCACAGGGTGCCTTAGGAGAGGAGTCCCTTCTGCGTCTCCTGGGAGCTTGCCACGGACTGGATGTTTGCGCCCTCTCAAAATTCATAAAGTGAAGCCCTAATCCCCAGTGGGATCATATCTGGGAGGTAGAGTCCTCGGGAGAGGGATTAATGCCCTTGTAAAAAGACACAAAGATGATCTGTCTCTCAGCCACATTAGGGTACAACAAAGGCAAGAACCAGCCATCTGTAAATCAAAAAGAGCTCTTGCCAGAACCCAACCCTGCTGGCAGCCTGCTCTCAGTCTTCCCAGACTCCAGCCTGCAAGAAACAAATGTCTGTGTAATCTACTAGTCCATGGTACTGTCATAGCACCCCGAGCTGACCAACACACACTATCTTTCTCCTTTAGTCAGAAGAAGGAGGAGAAGGAGAAGGAGAAGGAGAAGGAGAAGGAGAAGGAGAAGGAGAAGAAGGAAGGAAGGAAGGAAGGAAGGAAGGAAGGAAGGAGAAAGAAAAGAAAAGAAAAGAAAAGAAAAGAAAAGAAAAGGACCCTAAAATGCTAAAAAGAACAAAACAAAGCAAACGTCATGCTAATTGTTTTCTACCATCTGCACAAACAGCATGCCCAGAAGTTCTGAGTCTGAGTTCGGGCTCAAGGATGCCTCTTACAAAATGAGCCCTTCTTCCGACTCACTAGGACTAAAACTATCAAGGTTGGAGAGCTAGGCTGCTCCAAGCAGTTATGCATTAAAGTAAAGGTGGATCCCTACCACACGCTCAGCCAGATGATTCAGCCCCTTGTCCAAATGTGAGTTCCATGGGTTGTCAACCCTCTACACATCGTCAACCCAGAGCAAAGTCATACTGAAACAGATGCAGAGAAGCCGGCAAAAGGCACAGGGAGGGACAGACACCAGCCCAGACACCACTGAGACTTGGTGTCATCAAGGAGCAACTGTATCATAACGACAGCATCAATAATGGTATTGTTCCCGGTTAGGCGTGAGAAAAACCAAAGCACAGTTAGTCACATGGCTAACATGAGTAGAGATAGAAGATATTGGCACAAACACTGACCCTAAAGACCATGTCTTACCTCTTAGAAAGAAGGGAGGAGCCAAAGCATAAGAGACTCTTAAAAACTGAGAACAAACTGAGGGTTGATGGGGGGTGGGAGGAAGGGGAGGGTGGGTGATGGGTATTGAGGAGGGCACCTTTTGGGACGAGCACCGGGTGTTGTATGGAAACCAATCTGACAATAAATTTCATATATTGAAAAAATAAAATAAAATAAATAAAATAAAATAAAATAAAATAAAATAAAATAAAAATAAAGGATCTCAAATCAATAAAAAAAAAAAAAAGAAGGGAGGAGACTAGAGATAGAATTTAGGGAGTCTGGGAAAATAATGACATCCTCATTTGCATTCATCCAAACTGAAATTTACCATTTCTCTCAAGTTTGAATGTAAGCAACAAGCCACAGAACTATTAACAGTAACTGCAACTGTCATCGATGGAAATCACAGGTATTTTCGTATCACAGTGCAATTGTTGCAAGTATCGCGAAATGCCACTTTATATTCATTACCACTTCAAAATTATGGTAGTTATTAAATTTCTTCTAGGTCTTATAATTTTATGTGCTCATAAAGAAGCCCACATATTACTATACCACGAATGCTTTGTTTTAATTGTGATGATTGTATTTAAATATAATTGGTATATTCTGAATTTTATACTGCATATTGAATACAATACATATATACTATATCATATTTTTTTCACGTTTATTATTACAACAGATATTATTTGAAACATTTAAAAGTATTATTGCCAAAAGAGGTTCATAGGCTTTACCTGACCAGCAAAAAGATCCATGGGACAAAATAGTTTAGAACATCTGGAGTATAGAGCATTTTTACAGGAAAAAGAGCTGGGAAAAGACACAGAAAAGCTGAGTAACAGGAGGAAAGAGGTATGTCTGTCTGTAGGTAGCAATAAATGAAAGGCTTCTGGGGGTTAGTATTATTAACGCTGTCCTCAAATTTTCTTTAGTTTTTTTAACGTTTATTTATTTTTGAGAGGGAGACAGAGCGTGAGTGGAAGAGGGGCAGCGAGAGAGGGAGACACAGAATCTGAAGCAGGTTCCAGGCTCTGAGCTGTCAGCACAGAGCCCAACGCGGGGCTTGAACCCACGGACTGCAAGATCATGAGCTGAGCCAAAGTCAGACACTTAACTGACTGAGCCACCCAGGTGCTCCATCCTCAAATTTTTAATAAGATTCTGGTATAAAGATAATACAGAATGTTTTCTTGTCGAGCCCAAGCCTAGATAATGCGGGCTTATTCACTGCCCACTCAGCAATTGGCAGCTGATGCTTAGAATTTGAAATTTGCAAAAATTCTCCACCTTCAGCCCATTTTATCCCCCAGGTGGTATCGAGGCTTTCCATTACCTCTTGTGTCTGTGACCAGTCTAACTAAATTACTAGGGTCTTTTTATTCCACAGATTTCAATTAGGATATTTGTGTCCATAATTGTTTAATGTTTTAACTTCCTCCACAATCATCAGAATCTTAACTGAGGTCCAGGGGCGCCTGGGTGGCTCAGTCGGTCAAGTGTCCAACTTCGGCTCAGGTCATGATCTCGCGGTCCGTGAGTTCGAGCCCCGCGTCGGGCTCTGTGCTGACAGCTCAGAGCCTGGAGTCTGTTTCAGATTCTGTGTCTCCCTCACTCTGACCCTCCCTCATTCATTCTGTCTCAAAAATAAATAAACGTTAAAAAAGAAATTTAAAAAAAAAAAAAAAAAAGAATCTTAACTGAGGTCTTCAAGTGCTTTTAAAGCAAGGGACAAGGGGCGCCTGGGTGGCGCAGTCGGTTGAGCGTCCGACTTCAGCCAGGTCACGATCTCGCGGTCCGTGAGTTCGAGCCCCGCGTCGGGCTCTGGGCTGATGGCCCGGAGCCTGGAGCCTGTTTCCGATTCTGTGTCTCCCTCTCTCTCTGCCCCTCCCCCGTTCATGCTCTGTCTCTCTCTGTCCCAAAAAAAATAAATAAAAAATGTTGAAAAAAAAAAAATTAAAGCAAGGGAAAAATCTCAAATGCTGGGACGCCTGGGTGGCTCAGTCAGTTAAGCGTCCGACTTCAGCTCAGGTCACGATCTCATGGCTTGCGGGTTTGAGCCCCGTGTCGGGCTCTGTGCTGACAGCTCGGAGCCTGGAGCCTGCTTCGGATTCTGTGCCTCCCTCTCTTTCTGCACCCCACCCCCAAATATAAACATTAAAAAATAATTAAAAATTCTCAAATGCTCTCATGGGCTAAGCAGATGATGTGAGTGGGTGAGGATGAAACCAACTGGCTTGGGATCCTTCGGACACATTGCACTGTACTCTGGGGTTCACCAAAGTCCTTGCTCCATTCTGCCCATTTTCTTCTGGACATTGAGCTTGTGTGTCGTTATCCTGGAACGATGACCAGCGTTTCTAGAGCTTCCAATCTTCCAGGAAACCAGAATCCTAGAATTTCATATAATATATCCCGATTCTTAAATGCTGTGAACCAGCCGGTACCTAAGCTGCCAACCTCTGGCTTAATACTGCATGTTTAATGAGGACATTTCTTTTTTTTTTTCTTAATGTTGGTTTATTTTTGAGAGACAGAGTGCAAGTGGAGGAAGGGCAGAGGGAGAGAGAAGGAGACACAGAATCCCAAGCGGGCTGCAGGCTCTGAGCTGTCAGCACAGAGCCCGACGCGGGGCTCGAACTCACAGACTGTGAGATCGTGACCTGAGCCAAAGTGGGTTGCTTAACTGATGGAGCCACCCAGGCACCCCTGTTGAGGACATTTTTCACATGAGGGCAGATTACTGTGATAGTGGCTTCCCCAGATCCCTGTTGGGTACAACATCGGAATGCCATCTGACAAAGGTCTTTCATATGAACAATCATATCTGCCCTTAAAGAACTGGAGTAGGCGTTAGAGGCCCCATGGTACAGATTAAACATGGAGGCTCAGAGAGGTTACCTGGTGAATCCAACATCACAGAGCTGGAGGGGAGCTGAGCTGGTCCACACATCAGGTTTCGGAGGGCCTTGCCACCCTGGGTTGAGCTGGCCATTCCCAGCCACCAACCCTTTCATTGGGATACATTTAACTAGCTTTAAACAGGAGCTTGGCAACATACAATTTTGGCAAATCGTCCAACAGCTTCAACCGCCTCTAGTATTTTATGTTCTAATCAATCGGTTTCATGCTTTTTAAATGTTCATATCCATCCTGGTGTGCAGTGATCTGAAAGGCATCATGAAACAACTTTGATTTTTCCATTTCTTCAAAGATTTTAACAGGTTGATCACATCAGCAGTGAGCTAGGGGTCCCTCCCCCCTCTCCTCCTTTGCAGAAACATTACCGCAACTAGCTGGTCTCTCTGGAAATAGCCACTTGCTGCAGCGATAAATCTTAGGTTCACTATGTAACCCCTGATGCGTTTCCCATTTTCCCACCAAATTCCACAGTCCAAATTTGGAGTCCCAACTTGACCACAAGCAGATACAATTTCACTTTGTGGGATTTTCCCAGCTTTTCCTTGCATTATGGTTGCAAAGCTTGTAACACCAGCTGTGGCTGAGCCAGCCCTCCAAAAAAGGCAATTGTGTTCCTTGATGGAATCACGAAGCCCGGCACGGCTGCCAGCACGGCTCCTTGAACGGCCTTTTCAGGATTCTGGGGAGGCTTCCAGCCCTTCCTCCCACTCT
>NC_064812.1:11674196-11692824 GCF_023721935.1 Panthera uncia | reverse complement strand
AAAAGGCCTAAGAAAGGAAGGGGAAAAAAACAATGCACACTCTTCCCCCTGTTTTCTGGGACTCTGTTTTTATTTTCTTCATCACCAACCTTACATTCTTTCATTTATTCATTTAATCAATATGCCTTTACCATTCCCCAACCATGCCTCAAGCATTTACGTGGGGGTCGAAGGGAACACACTACAGGAGCCAGGCTGCTGTTTCTGCAGAGATTCCTCAAACAACAAGGGAAAGACATGTGGGTTCCTACTAATGCCAGTCCACCGTCCTTTATCCAAAATACTTGAGGCCAAAGAGTTTCAGAATTCAGAAATTCTCAGGCCTTAGAGGCATGATGTGATGTGTGCATGTGTTTGTGTGTATATTACATATATATATGCATGTGTGTGTGTGTGTGTATTGAGTTTGTGTGTCACTATACTGGAACGATACACACACACACACACACACACACACACCACACACACACACATACACACACCACACATACACACACACACACACACACCACACACACACACACACATATTTCACAGGTCCCCTTACCAACTCTAACTGGTATAAAACTCAAAAATTGCCTCATATCAGAATTGCCCCCAAATTCACTTGGCACCAAACTTTAAATTTCAGAGCCATTTCGGGTTAGGAACTGCAGATACAGGATCATGGAACTTGAAAAGTTGTCATTTACTGAGTGTCTACTATGTCCCACAAAACAGATATGTCTGATTCCATCTTAACCCCCCAAACAGTCCTGCTCGGATTGTTACTGAACACCCTATCTGATAAACTTTTACACAGACCACTTAAATGAACATGGTAACACTGTGGCAGGATGTTGTTCCCTCTATTTTAAGGAAAGAAATCTGTGGTTCATGGAGATCAAGTGACTCTCATGAGGTTGTGCAACAAGGAAATGGCCTGGGACCCTTGTCCCATGTACCAGAAGCTGTGCTGTTTCCATGATGCAAAACTGCTGCCTTACTTGGGAGTCACTCTGGTCCCACCGAATGCCTTTCCTGCTGTCTCCAAAGCCCACCCCCCAAGTTTCCCTGAGAGGCCTCCACAATATGAAGATGGTAAGCCCGACTCATAGGCCTGTTTCCAGTAACACACCCATCTTGATGGTCCTTGGTTTTCCCTCTGTGCCTCATTGCAAAAAGTTTTGGAATCTGACCTTTCCGGGGTTGAATTTCATTCCTGACCTGACTTGAGCTTGGGAAAATCACTAACACTCTGTGAGAGTGCTTTCTCATCCTTAAAATGGAAAACAAAAAAGTTCATAATTATTGGAGTTATTATGGGGATAAAATGAGTTAATTTGTATAAAGTATCTGGAACATAGTAAGTGCTTGACAAAGGGTAGCTATTACTATTGTAATTATTATTGCTTTTGTTATCATCCTTATTGTAAAGCTATCACTTGAACCCTTTCTATGTCCTAGGTAGTATATAAAGTGATTTAGATGTGCTCATGGAGAGAATTTATTCTACCCTAAGTACCTGGAAAGCTAACAGTCTTTTATGCTGATCATATGATCCACAATACTGTGAACACAGCTGATTGACCCAAGAATAGGCATTTGACCCATGAACTATAACGCATGAACATATAGTCGTCTATAAAGGCTTCTGGCTTCTACGTTCTCTTGGTACAAAGCACTTACCCAAAAGGGATAATGACGATTTATTGAACCCATCAGAAAGTCTTTCTAAAGGAAGCCTGGATGTGAAATGCATCAAAGAAAGAACAACTGGTCATGAGATCTGAAGCCGAAGTACAGACTAGACAGGAAGCAAAAGGTATTGGGCCACAAAGCTGGAATCTATAAGGGAGGAGAAGATAAATATAAGAGGCTCAGGAGAAGCGAGAAGTGCATCTGTAATACCAGGAGCATACACAGAGAGAAAGCATTGCAGTTGAGCCGCCAAAATGCCAGAGTAGGGACTTGAACCAGGAGCCCCTGAACTCCAGATTTCGTGCTCCTGTCTTCCACACTAGGAGCCACAGATCATTGTGTTTCCTGGGTCAGTCAAGTCACAGAAATGAGGGGTAGGGGCCTGCGGAGGCCAGGGTCAAAGTAGAGAGTATGTAGCCCTTCCAAAAGGGGCAGCTGCTAATATGCTTTAGACAAATGGTATTATGTGGAAACATGAGCCAAAGATGTCAGGTCTTCTGACTTTTCAAGAGAAGACAGAAATCCAGATATCCTTGGGAATATTCCAGTGCTTTAGTGTTGAAAACTAATTCAAATTGTTAAGGACTGTTCAGACAAACACACACACACACACACACACACACACACACACGACACACACATACACACACACCCTGTTAGGTTAGATTTAGTCTATAGGCCTCCAATTTGACAATACTGTGTTATACTGACAATTGTAAAGGAAGGGAGATTTTTAGTGCAATATCCAGACCCTCTTCTCTAAGCAATGGGGACAGGAAAGGAGAAAGGAGCACTATCATATCATCCCAATGAGAAAGTATCCCAGAAATTGCCATTTAAAGGCAATTTGTAAAAACAGAATTCAGATGGAATCCCTCATTAAATGATCCAAACCATTTTATAAATCCAAAGGAAAAGTAGATGTATGTTTCTGGCCAAGGTAGAGTAATAGGAACCAGATTTACCCTCCCACCTGAAACACCTAAAAAAACCAACACACATATGAAACAGCATTTTTTGAGCCACTGAACATAAGGTGATGAAAGACAGTGATCTGTGAGAGAATGCAAGTTAATGAGGCAGCCCTACAAGTGCCCTAAGCTCAATGCCTGGCGTTTCCAGCCACGGCACAGGGAGTGGAAGCCCCGTGGAGCCTGGTGGTCTCACGAATCAAGACAATGGAGCTGAGAATGTGGGAAAACCAAAAGGGCAGGAGTCTGGCAAACAGAGGACAGGAGGAGAGAGAGAGTCATGGACAGAGAGTCCCAGTGATCTGCAGGCTCCCCGAATCTTCAGCTGGGTACTTACTAATCAGCACATGGGTGTGAGGAGAGGAATCATTCCCCAGAGCCGACATGGAGCCAGGAACAATTCTTTGTCCCAAAAGCCGGAGTGGAAAATCTCATATTTCATGGAGTATTGGGTAAAATATTTGGAATAGCTTTGCCTCAGTAATGGGGAAAAACCGCCCTAGATAAAATGGTCTTGTATGCTGCACAACGAAACTCAAAAGCAAAACCCAAAAAGATCAAATAATTTGTTACATTTTGACAAATGTGTACACCTGTGAAAGCATCGCCACAATCAAGATCAGAGCCATGACCATCACCCCCGGAAAGTTCCCACGTGCTGTTTCACAGAACCTCTGTCCCCACCCACCTCTGCACTCTCTGAGCCCCCTGCCCCAACCCCCAGGCACACACGGATGTGATTCCTCCTCATTATAGTTTGGTCCACACTTCTCCGAACTTTGTAGACACAGACTCAACACTATGTAACCTGCTTCTTTGGCTCAGCATAGTGATTTTGGGATCTACTTATGTTACTGCATATGCCGACTGTTCATTGGTATTCCACTAGAAAGCGAAGGTCAGAGAAAGGCAGAGAGGCTATGCCAGCACACAGGGGTGTAAGAGCAGTGACTCATTCAAAGGGAATGAACATCTTACTTCCTCAAAGCTGGAAGTGAGAGTGGGTGATGTTCAGAAAGTCAGGAAGCCGTGAGGTCAAAGGGCACAAGACCAGAGCTGCCCTCCAAGGAGCTAGGAGGGAAGAACGCGGATCAAAAAGCATTTATACATAATTCCAATTCCGTGGTGGGGCTGATCCAGAGACAGGCTGCTTTGTTACTCAGTCTGGGACGAAGCTGCAAGAAAATTCCACCTCCCATCTCTGACTGTTACTTAATAACAACTAGAGAGATGAGATAAAAAACGATTCTGAGATAAAAAAACAGAGCTGGAGAGCCGAGTGTTTTAGCAGTGAGTATTAGAGGCATGAGACAGATGACAGCTTGCCATGATGCACACTGGCCATTCCTGCTTTTTTTTTTTTATTTTATTTTTTAAAAAAAATTTTTTTTCAACGTTTTTTATTTATTTTTGGGACAGAGAGAGACAGAGCATGAACGGGGGAGGGGCAGAGAGAGAGGGAGACACAGAATCGGAAACAGGCTCCAGGCTCCGAGCCATCAGCCCAGAGCCTGACGCGGGGCTCGAACTCAGCCCAGAGCCTGACGCGGGGCTCGAACTCACGGACCGCGAGATCGTGACCTGGCTGAAGTCGGACGCTCAACCGACTGCACCACCCAGGCGCCCCTGGCCATTCCTGCTTTAAAGCATCCTCCAGTTAGAGGCCTGAAAAACCCTCCGTACGGTTCCTTCCCATTCCAAATCCATTATTTCCCCTTTTCAAGACAGGATCTTTCTTTGACGGTCTTCTCAATGTCTACCATTTTGGGAGACTCATTGGGAGGCAATGAGGTGCTCAGGTTTGTCTCTAACAGATGCTTCCTTTGTGCCCTTTCACCTAGTTGTCCTCAGTTCCCTCACCTATTCCATGAAATGATGCACTGAATGTTTCTGCCCTTCCAAAATTCATTCCTTGAAGCCATACCCCCCACTGTGATGGTATTTGGAGGTGGGATCCTTGGGAGGGAATTGGGCTTAGATGAGGTCATGAGGGTGGGGCCCTCATAATGGGATGAGTGTCCTCAAAAGAAAAGGAAGACACATCCGAGTGCTCTCTCCTGCTCACTCTCATCTCCCACGTGGCACTGGTTTCTCTCTCTCTCTCTCTCTCTCTCTCTCTCTCTCTCTCTCTCTCTGAACCAGGTGAGGGAACAGGAAGAATGCAACAATTAGCAACCCAGAAAAGGGAATCATAGGTACCATTTCTGCCAGCACCTTGATCATGGACTTCCCAGGCTTCTGAACTGTGAGAACCAAGTATTCATTGTGGAGGCCCCACCCCACCCCGTGTGTGGTGTTTTGTTACAGCAGTCTGAGCTAAGACACATGGGTATGTTAACCCAGAAGGTCTGAACACGGTAACAAATAAATACAACTATTATTGTCCCAGCACGTTTCCCTATAGCAGACTTCCTATAAATCTGAGAACATAATAAAATTTTTTTAATTCAGGAATTCAATGAATTCACATTTCTAAATGACGAGTTATTTTCCATTTTCACTTACTCCTCATATGTATGGATTCTGTTCGGTACAAAGTCATTAAGCATTTTGCAAGGAGAAGAAAAAATTGCTTTTGACCTTTGGGGAATGCAATTTAGGGTTTATTGTTTGGAAAGCCCCAGGTAAATAATGATTATATAGCAATAAATTGTGTAATTGCATTTAATCTGTGCCTGGAGGCTAGCAAGCACTACAAATCAGTACCTTCCGAATAGAAGACTCGGGTTCTGGGAGGCAGCAGGAACCAGCTAGTATAAGGACACCTGTCAGTGCAGCAAGCATGGTCTCCAGAATTCGAGATAGTGCGGAGACACTATGGAGGTTTGCTCCAATTTCAATTACTGCCATTCAAGTGATAAGGAAGATCAGGACAAGTTATTAGAAGTAGGGAAAACGGGTCCTAGGATAGACGATCTTAGGATTCTGAATGCTGCTGTTTGGCTAAGAGAAGGCTAAGAGCGGGCTTCTCAAATGTGTCCCCATATCCAGCCATCAGAATGGGTTAGAAAAAGCCACAGAGTAAGAGGAATGCAGTTATCATTAGTGGAGGATCTATTCTGACCCAGAGGCAGGTATGACCTTGAATGAGGGATTGCCCTTTTCTGGGTTGGGGACAGGAATACACAGTGACAAAGATGTGAGCACCAGAGTCAGACTACCCGCCTTTTCATCCCAGCCCTGGCACATCCTTCCTCCCAGACCTTGAGATCACCAACTCTGAGTCTGTTTGTAATACGGGGCCAGGCACACTACCCTCCTATAGGGTTCTGTGAAATTCATGAAACAGTCCAAGAAAGCCCTATGTGGACAATAATAACAATACAACCCCATTTATATCAGAAATGACGTTTTCAACATAAATGTGGTCAGAAAATGGAAACATAATCTCTCCCCTTAACAATAATTTTTATGAAAACCTCCATGAAAATCTTTTCGAACCGACCATATGCTTCCCTGCATACTGAAACAGGGTAAGAAAAAAAAACATACTTGAAATAACATGAGGCTTTGACCTGGCTCTACTACTCAGTAGCTGGGAAACCCGTCAGCAAGTCACAGGATGCGTGCGCACGGCAATTTGCTGTAATTTTAAAATGCACATGTCACCAAGCTGGTGGACAAAATATATGTGATAAGTGCTGTACAAACTCACTCACCAAAAATGAATTTTTGTTTGGTTTTCTTGAGGTTTCAAGACCATTATCGTGGACACAGATTATTCCGCCATAACATGATGAAAGTTGAGCCCATGGGGGCAAATGGAAAAAAGCACCAGTCACAGAACTGCCATCCTCTTGGGAACCAGATGTCCGTTGCAACTAACACAGGGTTCTCCCTAAGCTCATTGCCCAGGAAATGTTTGTTAATATTTGAAATATTAGATAAATTAATCATGCATTCTAATAATAGTGACTGTAGCCTCTTATAAAGAAAATGATGTGCTAGTAATGAAAAATATAAGTCACACCAAATATGCATAGAGAAATGCCTTAGATCGGGCTACTATGAAAAACCCACAAACTGGGTGGGTTAAACAACAGAACTTTATTTGTTACAGCTCTGGAGGCTCAAAGTCTGAGCTCAGGGTGCTGGCATGGTCAGGCTGTAAAGACCGTTCGTTCTCCTCTGGTTCACAGAGTGCTGTCTTCTTTTTTGTGTCCTCACATGGTAGAGAGAGAGAAAGGGCTGACTCTCTTCCTTTTCTTATATGAACCCTAATCCCATTATAGGGACGCCACGCATGACCTAATCACCTCACACAAAGGCCCCACCTCCAAAGACATTGGGAGTTAGGATCTCAACATATGAATGGGGGGAGGGGTAGAGACATAGTCAGTGATAGGAAGAAATGAGTAAGAAAAAAATTACCCAACATTGCACCACCTAGAAATAAGCATTGCCAACACCTGATGGAAATCAATCCAGTCCTCAACCTACTACACATTATCAGAAAGGGATAAAAAAAAATAATAATAATAAAGATGACAGCCCATGGATACACAGATACATTGATAGAATGCTTAAAAAAAAAAAAGGCTCATAATATAAGTGTTATTTTGAATAAAAGTGTTGTTTAATTTCATCTGACTTTAATTAAAAAAAAAAAAAAAACCCTAAGGAACTACAGAAGTAAATTCCTAAACTAAATATTTCTTACCTGAAAGGTTTGTTAATTCATGAGAGATTCCTCTAAAGCTAAAGAAATAAAAGATTACAAAATATACTTTAAGAAGCCCTTTGAAATCCAACATTCAACATTATGCTGTACTCCCGGTTTCACTGAGGATTAGCACAATTACTTTGTTTCATACCTCCTACCCCCCTTCCTTCCCACATTTTAGTAACTACCTTACTATTTTTAACTCGTCAGAGTTTGGAGAATTTGCATTTTATCCTAAAACCATTATCTGATTTTACTTGTACGTTATAATGCATATACAACCAGCATCTATTGAGCACCTACTATGTTCCAGGTGCTGTTCAAGGTGCTACGTACATAGTGGTAAACAAAACTGAGTCCCTGCTCTCATGGAGCTCAGCGCAAGAGACAGATAATAAACAACATTGTGTGTCTATCCACATGCACACATAGAGGAAATATGTGGGTTGTGACAAATGTTATGAATGAAAAGAAAGTGGGTGAAGGAGGCGGAGAGGAGAGTGTCAGAGTGGGGCATGATATTTTACACAGAGTGGTCTAGTGATTTTAAGAACTTTCTAGAAAGCAGGAACAGTAAGTGCATAACCAGCTTTTTATAGGGGTTTCTTGGTTCCTGGAATCTTTGGTTTGGTTTGATTTTCAAGAAGAAACCAATTCTTGATGGAGACTTTTCCAGAAGTACTCAAATGACTGAGGAAGTCGGCCTCTTGCCTCATTACTTAGAAGACAGACCAGCTGATGATGATTCTTTTCCTCAGAACTTGATCGACCCTGCCCCGCTCACCATCTTCTGGCATTGCCTGCTGCTGTGGTAACATCACCTCAGAGGACAAAAGTCCCCTGGAGATAGAACGATTAGTGAAAAACTCTCACGCCATCCCAGGTAAAAGGGAGTGTAGGTGGGAACAGGCGATGGCAGTGGGAAGGGGACTACATCTCTATGGCTTTGTCAACCTGCTGGCATTGGACCAGGAGCATGTGGAGTCGGATCCCAACTTTGGAATCTCAGAAATGTAGGTTCCGACCCCATATCTGCCACCTGCTACCTTGAGATAGTCACTTTCCCTTTCTGAGTCTCACTTTGCCGATCTGTGCAACAGAAATAATAATAGTTATCTTGGCAAGGTCTCTGTAAGGACGAGGGGCGATGTACATGAAGTCCCTGGGTAAGTGCCAAGTTACAGTCCCTCAGTACATAATAAATAACGAAAGCGACTGTTTCTATTGTGCAAACTTGGCTACCCCACCAAGTTGTGAGAGCCAAATAATGTATACAAACACAATAAGGAGATACACTCATAACATGCACAACCTATATCTATTATCTACCTCTATGTGTGTGTATATATTAGAAAAATATACATACAAGGTAACATATGCATACGAAAAGAAAGCCATCAGCATACTTAGATTCCTGACCAAAGCTGCATGAATGCTATATACTGCCTATGGAAGACATATATATTACAGAGACTGATTCTGCAAATGTCAATTTAACCCAAATTAAAGTTCTATCAAGGAGCTTAAATATTAATTGACTTTTATTTATGAAAAACCGCTTGCAAAGCAGTAACTCCAAAAAACGTGAGCTCCTTCCTAAAATCTAATGTGCAATAGATGATTTCACACAGCTGGCTGAAGGGAAGGGCCCAACTCAATGGATGAAAATAGCACTTAGCCAACCTGGTGATCCATCAAAATCTGGTCCTACCAGCAATACGGCCATTGCTCTCCTATCAAGGTCATTATGGTTGTTTCGTCCTGGACTATTTTTTATCTTACCTTCTCTGTATTAATAAACCAAGTATTATTTAGTTTAATACTTGGTTTATTAATACTGGGACCAAGCAGGGCAAGTGGACAGAATCTGATACGTTTACATCAAACTGACAAGTCCTCGGTCCCCAATATCTATCTCATCTATTTTCATTTCCTTCGCCTTCTAACTTTTTGGGCTCCTTTGGTTTGTTTTTTTTTTTTAATTGGTGAGAAGATTCTAGGCTCCTCAGAGCACACTTGAGTCTTCAATGATATCAGAATGGCAAGCTGAGGAAAAAGTACCCTCAATGGAATTAAAATGTTGGTTGAGTGGTTTGTAACCACGTGGGATGCTTGGAAAACTTCAGCTCTACAACATTTACCAGTTTGGTTCACCCATTAACACACTGATAAAACTGTTCCATCAGGAAAATTCCAGGCTTTCGGAGGACCTGGATCTTCAAGTCCAGGGTGACAAGAGCATACAACTAGAAATCTGATAGGCCGAGTGCGTTATGTGAGATGGGGGAGGGGGAGAGAGACTGATGTCTCCCCAGAGCAGGAGACGTAGGCGCACACACACTTTTGAGCTGGAAGAACCACGGGGACCATCTAGACCAAGCTGAGCAGTGGCCCTCGAACTTGAGAATACCCCAGGATCCCTTGAAGGGCTTGTTGAACACAGGCTCCTGGGCCCCACCTCAGAGGTTCTGATTCAGGAAATCTGGGGAGGGGTATGAGATGCTGCACTTCTAACAAGTCCTCAAGGTAACGCCCATACAGCCAGCAGGGGGACCGCCACGTGAGAACCTCTGCGAGAGGGCAGTGGCTGTCGATCTTTGCTACATAGTAAAATCACCTACAGAGATTTTCTAAGTCCCAATACCCAAGTTACACCTCGTGCCAATTAAATCAGAATCCCTGTGGATAGGACACAGTCAGTGTTCAGTCGTTTTTCAAGGTTTCCCAGATGATTGCAACATGCTGCCAATTTTAACAAACCAATTAATTTATGTTTCAGGCGGAAAACCAAGACTCCCTTGTTGGTTGGCAAGATGAACTCTAGAGCACGAGTCTTGTCACCCACTGAGGGCTCTTCCTCCCTCCCGACTCACAGAAACAGTGGAAGTACAGAGTGGACTGCGTAAGGCAACGGATTTTAACGAGAATCCCCTGTGTTACTACACCCGTTAACGGGCATCACAATATACACGTATTAGTTCTCAACTGCTGCATAAAAAGTACTCCAAATCTTAGTGGCTTAAAACAACAGTTATTACTTCACACAGTTATTGTGGGTCAGAAATCATGACCAGGCTGCAAGCATGAATTCTCCCCTGGATGTGCATGTGAGGGGACAGAGGGGATCCGGGGAGAAAGAAGGGGGTCAACAATACAAAATGGAAAACGAGGAATAATGTTTATCATCCAAATTTCCTTGGGTATAAAGGAAAAGATCTGAAAAGCATAAGGAAAGTGTGGGAAGGAGGCATATGAGCTTTACTGAAAACAGAAGCTAACAGATTATCTGATGAACAAGAGGGTAGGGTGCCTGGGTGGCTGAGTCGGCTGAGTGTCCGACTTCGGCTCAGGTCGTGACCTCATGGTCCATGGGTTCGAGCCCTGCGTTGGGCTCTGTGCTGTCAGTTCAGAGCCTGGAGCCTGCTTCAGATTCTGTGTCTCCCTCTCTCTCTGCCCCTCCCCCACTCACGCTCTGTCTCTATCAAAAAGTGAATAAACGTTAAAAAAAATTTTAGATAAACAAGAGGGTAACTGTGCTCCCCTTATTAAAGAGATCAGGAAAAACATGCAAATATATAATTTCATCCAGATGTCTAGACTGGACATTGAATAAATTGAATAAATATAAATCAAACTTTAAATCTTGAAGAAATCTATATTCCACCTAAAGATTTTATTTTTTATTTATTTTTAGTTTTTTTAATGTTCATTCTTGGGGGAGGGGGAGAGAGAGAGAGAGAGAGAGAGAGAACGAGCATGCTAGTGGGGGAGAGGCAGAGAGAGAGGGAGACACAGAATCTGAAGCAGGCTCCAGGCCCTGAGCTGTCAGCACAGAGCCCGATGCGAGGCTTGAACTCGTGAACCACAAGATCATGACCTGAGCCAAAGTCGGACGCTTAACGGACTGAGCCACCCAGGCGCCCCAACCTGAAGATTCTAAATAATACTCTAAACAGGAACAAAGAGACTATTTTCACACTAGGTCTGTATTAGATTCACAGCTAGAACTCTGGTCCCCTGGTCCTCAGCACAATACGTTCCTTCCATAACCCCACCCACATCCCAACACGACACACTCAGCCCTAGAGTAGGTCACCAGCGTCCCAGCCCGTGGGCTGCATCTGTTTCAACAGTCTCTCGGGAGGACGACCACTTGCAAAGGCGAGACACAAGTTGGTAGTTGAGGGTGTGCTGCGGTGGCCTCTTCCACTCCTAGTTCCCCACCCGGGGAAAAGAGAAGTTTGTAACTGACATAAAGAACAGCATCAGAAGGTGCCCAGCTCAATTTCACTTTATTTCTCATCTCGACAAGCACTAACTAAGGGTCAGGTATGTGCCAAGCACAGCACGAGGCACAGAGGATGCAAGTCCAAGTAAGACACACACCGCCTGCTCTCGAGAAGCTCCCGGACCAACAGGCAAGAGAGCTAAGTCAGTCACTACGATACAGCACAGATAGATGCCTTACTGGGAACAGGGATGGGGGTTATTTAAATCATACTGGGGATACAGAAGGCTTCCTAGCAAAAGACGTTCTTGAGATGAATTTAAAAGAATAAAATATATTTGGATAAAAGTATAGCCTTCAATAGAAGTAACTTTATGTGCAAAGGAGTGAAGACTTAACAGAGCATATGTGCTCAAGAATAGAAAAGAAATTCAGTGTGGTTAAACTGATGAATTTTTGGAGGGAAGGGGCAAAGACTAATGGCAAAATTCACACAATAACAAAAAAAGACTATACTAGTTTCGTATTGTTGCTATAACAAATTACCACAAATGCAGTGGCTTCAAATGACACAAATTTGTTCTGTGACAGTTCCAGAGGTCAGAAGTCCAAAATGAGTCCTACAGGGCTGAAATCAAGGTGTGGGCAGAGCCGGTTCCTTCTCGAGTCTCCAGGGGGAAATCTGTTTCTTATCTCTTCCGGCTTCTCAGGCTGCCAGCATGCCTTGGCCACATGATTCCCCTCTGCTCTATCATCACGCTGCCTTCTCTTATGCATGCAAATCTCCCTCTGCCTGTCTTGTTTTTTGTGGGTTTTTAACGTTGTTTTTTTTTTATCTTAGAGAGATTGAGAGAGAGTGCAAGTGGGGGAGAGGAGCGAGGGAGAAAGAGAGAGAATCTTAAGCAGGCTCCCTGCTCAGCATGGAGCCCAACATGGGGCTAGATCCCACGACCCTGGGATTATGATCTGAGCCAAAATCAAGAGTCAGATGCTCAGCCAATGGAGCCATCCAGACACTCCTCTAGGGTAGAGGTACCTGTGATGACACTTAGGTCCCACTAGGATAAACCAAGATAATTTCCATCTCAAGATCCTTAACTTTATCACATTCACAAAGTTCATTTTGCCATTTAAGGTAACATCCACAGTCTCCAGGGATTAGAATACAGATACTTGGGGCACATTATTTCACCTAGCACAAGAACACTGTGAACTAAAATGAGGTTTGCTCACCTTAAAATCCACAGAAAGCCATGGTCAGGTTTTAAGCAAGACGGTGATGAAGCGGATTTGGAGAAGCTCACCCTAGCAGCCGCCTTGTGGAAGATGAATCAGAGGGGTGAGAAGACAGAGAAGCAGCCAAGTTTTCAATAATCTTAGTAAAAAGTGACGAGGACTTAAACTAAGGAGGGTTTTGGAAACAGACAGAAGGGATTGCTGTGACAGATTTCACATCTAAATTAGGAAAACCTGAAGACTGTCAGAATCTGGAGAGTAAAAGGGAAGGAGACAGTGAGAAGACGAGCTGATTTCTGGCTGGGGTGACTGGTTAGTTTCGATGACATCAATCTCTTGTGCATAGGTCAGCAGGTTTGTGGCTAGGAACTGGAACACTGGAGGAGGAAAGGGAGAGGCTGGGAATGAGTTCTCGTATGGACCAGTTGGCTTTGAGATGCCTAGAGGATATCTCATGAAGATAACCAGGTTTCCTATAGGGAGTTGATGATGTCATTCTTAATCTTAGCAAGGAGGTCTGTCCAGAGAACTCCATCAGAATGACATCTGTATATGACTGAGCATCAAACCACATAATAGATTAATATGATCATTCCAAAGGATATACAGGGGAGAATAGGAGCAGGCTGCAAAGAAGCCCTTGGAAACCCCAAGATGGAAAGTCAAAGGATCCCAGAGGATGCTGGGGAGAACAGGCCAATAAGGGCGTGGGAAAACCAAAAGAAAACAGGCTTCAGAAGATGCGCGGTGCAAGGAGTTAGTAAATTGCTGATCGGCTGCATTGTGACTTGGACAACATCCTGGAAGGGTTTTTTGGGTATGTATCAAAATGATTCACGTATAGTGCTAAGTTAGCACACGTTTAGGCCTGTTAAAAACAAAAAGCAGGAGAATACATGTGAGTGTGTGTGTGCACATGTGTGTACTATGTGTAAGCATGCATGCTTGTCTATGGTGCCAAAACCACTCACAAAACTGGTAACAAAACTGGCTGCCTCCAGGAATGGGAAGTAAGTGACCAGAGGAAAGGGGGTGAGAAGGAGAATTTGTATTGTCCTCCCTTGTAGCACTTTTAAATTTCTAAGTGAACTTATTACCTATTTGTAAATAAATTAATTCAATTTAATTAAGAATAACATACCTACAGGGCACCTGGGTGGTTCAGTCAGTTAAGTGTCTGACTTCGGCTCAGGTCATGATCTCACGGTCCATGAGTTCGAGCCCCACATCAGGCTCTGTGCTGACAGCTTGGAGTCTGGAGCCTGCTTCAGATTCTGTGTCTCCCTCTCTCTCTGGCCCTCCCCCATTCTGTCTGTCTGTCTGTGTCTCTCTCTCTCTCAAGAATAAACATAAAAATTTTTTTAAAAAAGAAATAACATAGCTATCAGTCTTTCCACATGCTACAGAAATAGAAGGCAGGATAAGAACTGAAAAGAATCAATTGTTTAAAGGGGGCGATACTCAGGTCACTGGTGTCCCTAGAAGATTTCAGTGATATTGACTGGTGTCCCTAGAAGATTTCAGTGATATTGTAGGGACAGAAGCCAAATTATTGGTAAGTCCGTAGAAGGACGTTTTTAAAAAATCAAGACCTAGGGGAGCCTGGGTGGTTCAGTCAGTTAAGTGACTGACTCTTGACTTTAGCTCAGGTCATAATCTCACGGTCATGGGATCAAGCCCCGCAGAAGATCAAGGGGCTGAGTTAAGCTCCTGCTTGAGATTCTCTCTCTCTCTCTCCCTCTCTCTCCCTCTCTCTCTCTCCCTAACTCTGCTCCTCCCTCACATGTGCTCTCTAAATAAACAAACATTTGAAAAAATGAATACCTAAATATGGACTGGCTTCTCAAGAAGATTGGCTAACAAGGAAAAGTAAGAACATAATAATTTTTGTTTGATTGCTTGTTTGTTAATATGTTCATGTTTCTATTCTGAAAGGAAAGAGAGGGCATCATAAAATACAAACGAAAAAAGGGATATAAGGCTGGAGTATAAGATTCCTAAGGAAGCAGAACAGCATGAGATCCTAAACACATTTAACGGGAATACATGGATCAGAGGGAATTTCATCACACCTTCTGAGGTAGGGAAGTGAAGAGAGTACGAATGTACACAAAGATAAGGGTCTTTGGCCTTAATTTTCATCTCAGCAAAAGCGAGCACACAGCCACCTGCTATAAGTGAGAAGGGTGGGGGAAGCTGGAGGTTGGAGCAAAGAAGTAAACCTTTCAAATAGCTCTGGAAGGAATGAAAGAGCATATGAAGCATGGAGAAATGCAGAAGATTGCTGACAGCCCCAAAAGCCAACTGAGACACTGAATTTGTAATGATCGCAAATACCCACGGGAGCCCAACTGCTCTATCAGAACTTGGCCCTCTAGACACCGAAATGAGAAACAGAGAGGTCTCACCGGGACAAGGTTGGGTTTTACAAAACAGACAAGGAGCAATTAATGGCTACATATGAAAACGTGAGTGAAACGCTAGGCCACAGCAACACAACTGAGCCAAGCGGATACCAAGGGATGTGAAGCAAGAAGCAGGGTGAGGAGTGGAAGAAGGCAGAAGAGCCAGGGTGAGGAGGTCTAGATGACAGAGAGAGGGCAAGGGAGAGTAAAAGAACTACAACAGAGGATGCAGAATGGGATTTGGAGCATAAGATTTATAGACAGAGCCTTTGATCAGATCGACGACCAAGGGAGAAGGTGGATAAGGGGGAAATAAGGTAAGGATCACTGGAGATGAAGTCAAAACATTGCTTGGTGCTTCCTTGATGCTGGGCTCCATGCCTGTTACTGCTGGGTCTCTCCTAGGAGGAAGAGTGGGCCACTACCTGGAAGACTTGATGGGAATTGCTAACTTTAAATGTTTGCCAAAAGTACAGGTTAAGTAAAGTGAAAAATACCATCTAATGGAGCTTCCAATGTCTAGTCTTTTGGTACCCTGATATCTCAGCCCTTCCAACTTGTAAACTTTAGGATAGAGAAACTGTATGCCCTGGGAATGGGTCTAAAGATACACTTTACCCTGAGCTGACCCTCCGCAATTATCTATATTTGGTTACTGCTGAAATGAACTGGTGTCACATCAGCACTAAATTAGGAATGTTTTTCATGTTTCTTAATGTCAACGACCTTATAAAATAAGTGTAAACATCTACAGAAGAGGAGAGAACGCTAGTAAATAATTTTCCATTAGACCACTGTGCTTGTCAAGGTCTCCCAAGGGTTGTTTATGAAAAGTGGGAGAAGTCCTATGATTTTGGCAGAAAAGAAATGCCTCCACTTTCTCCAACTAGAACTATGAAATCTGTCAGACCTCGGGTAGTCAAGAAATGAGAAAAGTAGTGCTGACTCATTCAACCACTCAAAAATTTTATGACCTGCTTTCTTTGTGCTGTTAAAAAATTGGGTGAGCTTAGGGGTGTCTGGTGGGTCAGTCAGTTAAGCATCCAACTCTTGATTTTGGCTCATGTCATGATCTCATGGTTGGTAAGATCGAGCCCTACATTGGGCTCTGCACTGACAGATAATAAATAAATAAGCACTTAAAAAAAACAATTGGGTGATCTTAGACAAGTTATTTGAATTCACTGAACCCAGGAACCCTCACCTGTTAGGTGGGTCTATGAAACCTGACTTACTTTCACAGAAAATAAAAGGGTAATAAAACTCCAAAATATCATTTCCCCTCGACAAAAGTCTACACCTGTAGTCTAGAAGTCCAAGCTGTCAGACAAAGGTAGACTGTGATAAGATATATATAGATAGATAGATAGATAGATAATATTCTTTATATTTTATTTTATATAATTAATTTATATAATTATTTAATTATATGATTATATTTATATTTATAATTATATAACAATTTATATAATTAATTTCATATAATTATAATATATATATTATATTTATATGAATATATAGTATAGACATGTAATATCTATCTAGATAATACAGTCTATTGGTATTGTCATTTTACTACTTTGGATGAAGTGTGAAAACATTTCTTCCCTTTTGTTCCTTGGGTATTCTATACCTTAGATATTTACACATGCATTTTATCATTATATATATATATATATATATACACACATGTATACGTATTTTATATATGAATATATAACTGTTTATGTATATCTTTTAATATTACAAAAATATACCTGTCTATATATATATATGATAAGATACATAGGAATTTTTGAGGGAAATCAAAATATTCATTGACCCAAATAAAAATTAAAATACTACATATCAAAATCTGTGATATATAGCTAAAGTAGTGCTGGGAGAGAAATGTATAGCACTAAATGCATATATGTATGCAAAGTCTCACATCAGTGATCTCAGCTCCTCCCTCAAGAACCTAGAAAATGAATAACAACGTAAACCCGAAGTGAGAGGGAAGGAAATAAAAAACAGAAACCAATTAAACTAAAAACAACAGAGAAAAATTAATCAACAAAGAGCTTGTTCTTTGAAAGATTAATAATGTTGCCAAACCTCTAGCAAAACAGACACAGGTTAAGAGAGAAGACGCAAATGACTGATATCAGGAATAAAACAGGGATACTACTACAGACCCTGCAGGCATGAAAACTATAAAAAAGTATTAAGAACATCCCTACACACATAAATCTGAAAACTTAGATGAAATAGACCATTTCCTTGAAAAACACAACCACAACAATGTACTCAATGTGAAATACTTGAATAGCCTTGTATTCCTTGTATTAAAGGAAATTAAGTTTGTAATTTAAAAATTCCATAAAAGTAATCTCTAGGCCCAGATGGTGTCACTGGAGAATTCTACCACATATTTAAAAAATTAATAATAATTCTACACAATCTCTTCCAGAAAATAGAAGAGGAGGGAATACTTCCCTTTCATTTTATTAAGCCCTGATATCATAAATAGATTAAAAAAAAAAAAAAGATACAGTTCCAAAACCTTAAATAAGACCACTGGGGTGCCTGAGTGGCTCAGTCAGTTACGTGTCTGATTCTTGATCTCAGCTCATGTCTTGATTTCAGGGTCATGAGTTCAAGCCC
Organism: Panthera uncia; assembly: GCF_023721935.1. Taxonomy (NCBI): domain Eukaryota; kingdom Metazoa; phylum Chordata; class Mammalia; order Carnivora; family Felidae; genus Panthera; species Panthera uncia. Next base: position 11,674,995 of record NC_064812.1, on the reverse strand, counting down.
TTCACTGGGCTCTGTGTTAGGCTCCACACTGGGCATTAAGCCTACTTAAAAAAAAAAAACAACAAACTACAGACCACTAACCTTCGTGAAAGTAAATGCAAAATCCTTAACAAAATACTAACAAATGGAAATCAGCAACATACAGAAAGCATTATACATATTAAGGAGCGTTTTTTTCCAGGGATGCAAGACTAGTTCAATATTTGAAAATCAATATATATAATACCTTTTACTAACAGACTAAAGAAGAAAAATCACATTATCATGTCAATTCACGCAAGCAAAGTATTTGACAGAATTCAACCCTCACTCACAATTTCAAAAAAAAACCACAAACCTACAGCTAACACTATACTTAATAATGAAAGACTGAGTCTTTTCCCTTAAAATTCGGGGGGAAATCGGGACAAGGATGTCCACTCTTACATTCTTATTCAACGTGAAGCTGGAAGTTTTAGCCAGTGCAACAGGGCAAGAAAAGGGAAAAACACGCATACATATCAGAAAGGGAAAAAAGAGAGTGATTCCTATTTGAAAGTGACATGAGGGGCCCCTGGGTGGCTCAGTCGGTTAAGCATCCAACTTTGGCTCAGGTCATGATCTCACGGCTCATGGATTCAAGCCTCCTGTCAGGCTCTGTGCTGACAGCTTAGAGCCTGGAGCCTGCTTTGGATTCTGTGTCTCCATCTCTCTCTGCCTCTCTCTCCTTCTCTCTCTCTGTCTCTCAAAAATAATGTTAAAAATTAAAAAAAAAAGAAAGAAAGAAAGAAAGAAAGAAAGAAAGAAAGAAAGAAAGAAA
>NC_064812.1:11601618-11674186 GCF_023721935.1 Panthera uncia | reverse complement strand
AAAGAAAGAAAGAAAGAAAGAAAGAAAGAAAGAAAGAAAGAAAGAAAGAAAAAGAAAAGAAAGTGACATGATAGTCTACATATCTGTGCTGACAGTTCAGAGCTTGCTTGGGATTCTTTATCTCTCTCCCTCTCTGCTCCTCCCCGACTCACACCCTCCCTCTCAAAATAAATAATCTTTTCTTAATGTTTATTTATTTTTGAGAGAGAGAGACAGACTTAGCATGAGCAGGGGAGGGGGAGACAGACAGGGAGACACAGAAGCCGAAGCAGGCTCCAGGCTCCGAGCTGTCAGCACAGGGCTCCACACAGGGTAGCCCAAAACTATCCAAAATGATCTTGACAAGAAGAATGAAATGGGAGATCTTACTCTTTCTGATGTTAAGGTTTACTATATAGCCACAGTAATCACAACAGTATAGTACTTACAGAAGGTCAGACACACAGATCAACGTAAAGAACAGAGAACCCTAAAACAGACCCACAAAAATATACCAATGTTGACATCTAGACGCTTGTCTTCAAGTGAGCTAGAGGCCACTGGATTCTGTGCTACACCTGTGAGTTGACTGACTGAGCTTCCGAGGCTTCAGAAGAAGAAGAAAGTTGAAGTGGAAAGTCTCAGGGTGCTTCCTGATGGTCCGCCAGAGCCTCAGCTGAAGTCACAGCAGGCTGAAGGCCTGGAGGCGAGGGCACCAACAGCATCTGCCACGTAAGCCTAAATCTGGAGTAGAGGGTTGGCAAGAACACTTGGCCACGGGAACAAGACAACATACAAGCTTTCGTTATTATTTAAAGAATATCCTTTTCCCTACTTATTTTTAGCTTTTTAAAAAGTATTTATTTATTTTTGAGAGACAGAGTGAGACAAAGTGACAGTGGGGGAGGGGCAGAGAGAGAGGGAGACACAGCATTGGAAACAGGCTCCAGGCTCTGAGCTGTCAGCACAGAGCCCAATGCAGGGCTTGAATCCACAGACCGTGAGATCATGACCTGAGCCGAAGTCGGACGCCCAACCGACTGAGCCACCCAGGCACCCCCCCCCCTTATTTTTAGCTTTTGCCAATGGTTTCAGGACTTGAGAACCAAAGGCATGTTGCTGTAGCTCCCCTTCAATACACCTAAACCTAATTCAAGTGCAACCTACAATCCTAACCCGCACCTCACCTTAAACCTCACACGCGCTGTCTCCCTCACTCACTGTAACCTTCTCCTAACCCAAACACAAACCGAAGCTCTAACCCTAACCCCAACCCTTGCATTGACTCTACTGCCTGCTTTTTCTATCACTACCCTTGCTTCATCGAATGTTGCATTAGATACTGGATATGGTAAATGGCATGTTCTAGACACTCAGCTTTCTGTGATTTTTGCTCCGGCAAGCAGTTACGTAGGCTGAATTCAAATTCCAAACTGTCTTCTCTTACAGGTTACAGAAGCTGGAATCTCTGCTCAGGGCTTTTAACTTCCAGTTCAGCCTTTTCACCAAGCTTGCTAGAGTCTCCTCCCCTCAAACACATGTAGTTCAGCAATCTGCCAAGGATTGAGGAACATTTTATGCACTGACTTTGGGGCTCACTCGCTCTGGGGCTCCCTCCCTTTCCAGGACTTCTTTCTCACCTTTCTGACTCTTCTGCCATCCCTGAACTCTTTCCCCTTTCCTCTGCAGTTTTTGCCTCTGATTACTCTCCAGTGCCATCAAATAATAGTTTGGCATATGCATATTTTTGCCCATAGTCTATCATCGTTATCTGCGGGGCATTTAGTCCAACCAAGTGACTTCATCATCACCAGCAGCTGGAAGTCCCCAGAATCAAGTTTACCTGATCACAGGGAACTCTCATTGAGCCAAAGTTTTGGGGGAGGGTGCAAAAATACATCATGATAGGTGTCAGAGGAGTCTAAGCAATTGACTGCACCTTCCTGACCCCTGCAGCCCAGGATCATAGCTACCTTTTTCTCTTGATGGTGGACTGCTACTCCACACATTCAACCTTATGTCTTAGTGCAACAGGTAACAGCCAGTTCATGATAAGCAGCTCCTATTTGGTGCATTGGTCAAATGTTTAGTCTCTATCAGGATTCAGTATCAACTGAAGGGGTTTTCTCAAAAGAAGAATAGTTATTAGTAAATATGAGCACAGTGTTGTGTTACTCCAAAGCCCTTGGCAGATGTGCCTCTGTGATTCTTCTTTGGGGGGCTTCCAGAGGCTCCACATAGCATCCTATTTGTCAAAAACACCGTGGGTACAATTGGACCTTACTGAGGTACCAATCAGATTAAGCTACTCCTTTCCTGGGGAGGAGTGAGTAAAGGATGGAGAGAATCCAGGGGTGGTAGGTTAGTGACACTCCCTATATATGATAGGAAATCATTACAAATGGGAATAGTTATCTCCCTGAGCCCCAACAGAAAGCCTGACATAGAGCCAACATCCAATCCATGCTAGAACACGAGTATATAAATGAATAAACCACTATTATCACTATATCAAATTTGTATTGATCCTTTACAAATATTACATAATAAGTCACATACTCAATTCTCATGCATTTTAGGCAATATAGAATTCTGGCCAACAAAGACCTGTAAAAGTGACAGCATTCACTGTTATTGGGCATTTGTAAAATGCCGAAGGTGTACTTACTTATTATTCATTCAATATAGGTTGTGTGTCAGGCACCATGCTAAGTGCTAAGAAGGTATATATGAATGAATGAATAACATTGTTCTTGACCTCATGAACCTGACAGTCTAGTAGACAGTATGTCATGGGCCCATTTGGCCAAAAGTCAAAAGAACTAAGCTCCAAGCCCAGCCTGCCTCTCCACAGGTCTCTCCTTGACCCAGGAGGGCATTTCTTCATCCTGAATATCTCGACTTATTGACCTTGTCGCCATCCCACAATGTAGTCTGGAATCCAGAAGAAAGCAGACAGGTGATGAACACTGCATGATCAAAAAAAATGTATTTTCATATAACTCCCAGAGCCATAAATAATGTGAATGCAAGAACAGCAAGAATCATAGGAGAACAGAGCATGGAAAATATGATTTAGCCACATTATCCACTGGTTCTGAGACACTTTTCATTCTGGGACCCCTGATAATAAATGAACAAAAGAAAAGGTTGGTTAGACAATGTCCGGTTTCGAGTTAAATGCAGATAAATCCTGGTACCCTAAGTATGTTGTGCCCCTGTTTATGCTTGGAAAAGAGACAAAGGACAGAAGGAAGCAGAGCAGAGAGAGTGAAACGGATCATGATTCAATTGATGCAGCAGATTTTATCACCTCTTTTTCTCCCCGACTGATTTGTTTTTCCTTAGGTTGCAAGCTTGGCAATTGCTCTTGGGAGGCACAATGAGATCTCCCGGCCAATTCAGCATCCTGGATTTGGCCTCATCTGTGTGTAACAAAGTCTCTGTCTAATGAAGATCATCATGGATCAGTGGATTCACATTATTCATCCGTCCATTCCAAAACATGCCCACTCCCACCTCACACTTAGATGGCTTTGTTGATTTATAGTAACTGGGACATTTCAAAACAAAAGCCGACTGGCATTTTAGTCCCATTTAAAAAATTCTGAATGCTAATTACATATTGAAATACCTAAAAAAAAAAAAAAAAAAAAAAGGCAAATACACACACACACACACACACACACTCACACTCAAAAGAAAAAAAAAAGCAAAAGCAAACAGTCTCACACCTGGAAATAATTCAATTTCCCTATCTGTGTAAAACCTTCCAACTTTTCCTTTGTATATTCTTATTTTGTTTTGATTCTTATTTTTGCACAGTTATAACATTCTATACATACTTTTGCGCCCTTTCCTTTAACCTATTTTTACAATGGAGAATTTTCCAAATTATTTATAAGTCCTTCCTCATTTTTAAGGACTGCAGAGGTCCACATCAACCGAGTGTTCTGCTGTTTATAGCCATTCATTAAATTCATTAGATATCATTTAAGCCGTGATTTCATCTTTGCTCATAAACTACCCCTCTGTATGTGTTTATGGAAGGATATTACCTATTACCAGGGTAGTTATATGTCGACTACTTGTCTACTGACTCTGCATTATGAGTCTTGAGGGCAGGCACTGTGTCTGTCCACCTCTGTTCCTCCAGAGCCTGACTTATAGTAAGTAAGGAATAAATGCTTGTGGAAAGAATAACCAGCCAGTCAATCATTCAGGTACTCATACAGTACCCTAAAAGAACTGAGTATGATTATAAAAAGGAGTACTCATGTTAAGGTCGTAGAACATAACACGTCAATGCTTACCAAGGACACAAAATTTCTCACAGGGCCTCCTCAGCAGTGAATGAGCTGACCCATAAAAACATCTTATCTCCTTCAGCAATGTGATAATGTCTGTTTCTAAGTAGGTGGCCTATTATAGGAATTGCTTTTCTGAGTACAGCTCGGTCAGATACAGTTGAGGTTCCTATTCTTAGCTCTGACTCAAGTTCCTTTCCAGCAAAGGGGACTCACTAAAATGCTCTCCCTGAGTTTACATGCGGGTTCCGAGAGATCCGTTTCTACACCTGTCTCCCTGCCTCCCTACTTGAATGCCCCACCCTCACTGTGAGCTTTTGGAAGGCAGCTCCCTGCCCAACTTAGCTTCCCCGATATGTAGCACCGTGCCTGGAACAGAACACATGGAGTTCAAATTTGAACTCAACCTATACGATTCCAAACCCTCAGATCTTTCATTCATTCAACAAATATATTTATTGAGATTCTGCTATACGTGGCTACCCGCTAGGGACACGGGGGTGAACAAGACGGAAGAAGCCATCAGGTGGCAGCCATCACAATGCCTAGGGTACTAACAAAATCTTGGCTTAAGCGAAGATATTGCATCAAGTGGCCCAAAGATAATGCTGGAACAACAATGGAACTTAGACTCCATTTGGCTGGAAAATTATAGAGCCTGACGCCTCAACAAACTGTCTAGAATAAACAGCTTCTCTAAAGGACTTGCCGCTTTGGTGGCAGTGAGAACAAAGGTGCCATCCCTTGCCCTTGCCTGGAGCTTTTGGAGCTGCAGCATCGACGGACCAGGAATCAATAGTTGTGACTGTGACACACTCTGTGAGACCCTGGCAAGGTGAGGCCTGGCTCTCTGATTAATTGGAGGCCGTCCCCTCAGGTTTGCAGTGTCATCCTTCAGTCTGACGCCCCACGCAAACCAGACACATTTGAACAAACGGCTCGAATTCCCTTTGACACAGAGAATCCTCCAGAAACGTGGAAAAGGGTCAATCTGTGTGACCCAGGAAGGGAAAATTCTCTGAGTGAAAGGCCATACTGGCGATGAGGCTGGGTTTAATCAGTCGTGTGGGAAGAAATAGAAATGATTAACGCTGGGCGGGCTCCCTGGGCACCAGTTCCTCCTGGGACTACCCCTCCCTCCCCATCTGCTCAGTCCTCTACGTTTGTGCTTATCCTGTGTTCTCAGTGTCCTTTACAGCTAAGAGCCAATAATATCGGGGGGAAGGGGGGGGTGCTCTGAAAGTCTCTGTTCCAACCCAGACGTTAGTCCACATGTGTCATATTACTTGACCAAAAACTGATTAAAATGCCAAAGTCTTCATTTTCTAGGGCCACAACAAAACACCAGAAACTGGGAGTCTTAAGCAGAAATTCACTGTGTCACAAATGAAGCTAGAAGTCTGATATCAAGGTATTAGAGAATAATTGATTCCTTCTGAGGGCCACGAGGAAGAATCTCTTCCATTCTTCTCTCCCAGCTTCAGGGGCGCCTCAGGCATCCCTTAGCCTGTAGACGGCATTAGCCCTGTGTCTCCACATCCTCTTCCCTTTCCGCGTGTCTATCTCCTAATTTTCCCTTTTTATAAGGATGTGGATCATACTGGATTAGAGCCTCCCCTCATGATATCATTTTAAGTTGGTCACCCCTGAAAAGACCCTATTTCAAATGAGGTGAGGTCACATTCTGAGGTATCAACGGTTAGGGCTTCGCCTATCTTTCTGAGGAGACACAATCAACCCGCCACAGCCAACTTCAGAGCATTGTTACAAGAATCAAATGTTCTCAAGTGTGTAAAATAGCATGTGCCTAGGAGGTGCTCAAAGAAAGCTACTGCCTTCCCTTGCTTTTTCGTTTCAGCTTTAATTTTCAGCCTTACCACAAAACTTTTTTTTTCCTCTCACTATCAGTAAGCTTTCCCCATAATATATTGTTTGTTCAACACTTTCTTCAACCCAGCCTTTGCAAGAATATCAGGGTCTGACTTCCCTGGGAACTTACCAGATGCTCAATAACCACAGTCTGGGGAAAGAGTTTCACTTTTTTATTTAAGTATGCTCTGACTTATATTTTTTAAGAATATGATTGTCAATGGAATGAATGAGAATATAAAAACATTATTGTTAAATAAGAATGAATTTGAAATATATTTAAAATTGAATCTTTGGATTTTGAAATCTAGAACACTCTGGTGTTTATGTGTCCATGTTAAAAGGTAGACACATTCCTCTCATGATTTTGAGGGAATGAAATAATTCACGGAGGAGGTTTGCCACCTAGTAGACACTCAGTAAGAAGGACTTACGTTCATTATGCCTGCTGTTAAATCCCAGGCCTCGCCCTCTACATCTCTGTCAGATGGTTCGGCCTGCACTACAGTGTGAAAGGTCTAAGGCTGAGAGAGCAAAGGCACCACGGGAACCCTGAGGAGGGAGAGACTCCTGTGTCTGGGATCATTTCCGGGGGCTGAATGAAGACCTCATCATCCCAACATGAGGAGGGAGGGAGCCTCAGGTCAGCCTTTGTAATAGCACGGACCAGGTCGGAGAGACTGGGGCAGGCCTGCGCGTTCGGAGACTGCCGGCCAGCTCACCTCTGCTGGAACACAAAGTCCCTGTCCCCAAGTGCGGAAGATCGGTGGGGGAGCTGGTGGGGCCGGTCACGGAAGGCCCGTTGTCGGGTACGAGAAGACACGTATAAGTAGGATTCTAAAGATCTCCAAAGAATCAAAAGTAGGGAGTAGCTTCACTCATGATTCACTCAAACAAGTGATGCGCGTCTCTACTTGAACTGAGGCTTGCGTTAGCTTCTGGGTGATAAAGACGAAAAATTCAGAGCCCCTATTCTGGACAGGTTAAGAACTATGCTTCTGGGATGGGCTCCCCACTTATTTCAAGTGAAATCTTCCTAATGTTCTAAGCTTCAGGTTTTTCCTTCGTAAAGGAGTGTGTTAGCCAATTGCTTAAGTTCTTTCTTGGGAGAGTTTCACAAATTCTGGAGAATAAATGCAAAGCCTGCTTTACACTGGAGGTTTGATGAAACGGTGCTTAAAAGTAAGCGCTGCAAAGTCAGACTTTCATTCAAAGTCAAACTTTCCCACTAATCATTTACCGGTGATTATCTTTCATCAAATTACTTAGTATCCTCATCTATAAAGCAAGACTATCAATACCTACCTCGAGGGGATGGTGTATAAGTATTCAATATGAAAATAATGTGAACTGCCTAGAGCAAAGCCTAGCATATTTAAGCACTCGATACATAAATGGCATAAAATACCAAAATCACCTTCAGAGAGTATTAACTTGTTTTCCTCAAAGGGTACCTTTGGCATATCTGGCTATACATAAAGAAATACCTTGTAATTATTTATAAATGTCTAATTACTCAACAAACACACTGCAAATATCCCACGGTTGGGAGTTGGGTTTGCTCAATGTATGCTTAAATTAATATTTTAATATAATTTAATGTAAATGGTAATCTAATAAATATTAATCCAAGCCAAACATTAACTAATATATGCAACCTGACTTGCCAGGAAGAAGCGAGGACTTGTGATTGCTTAGTACATATGAAATATTTATGTATCATGTGCTACCTGGAGAATTTAAGCATTCTGTGCTTCTGGGCTGTCCTTTCAACTAAAGATGTGCTAATAACATCATATGCTGAAGGGACTAGGGAGGAGACAGGCAGAATATTCTATCTAGAACCCCTGCCACCTGGTCTCAGATTCCCCTTCAGCCAGTGTGAGACCTGACTTCAGATCACATCTGCAACTGCTCCTCGATATCTGTTCCAGTCCCTAGGTTGTCTTGTTGCACAAAAGAAAATAGCCAGGCCTTTTTAATAATCTTAACATACTAAGGAAAAGACAAAGACTCTTGTACCTACTGTTAATAAAGTTACTTTATTTTTTTTTTAACGTTTTTATTTATTTTTGAGACAGAGAGAGACAGAGCATGAACGGGGGAGGGTCACACAGAATCTGAAACAGGCTCCAGGCTCTGAGCTGTCAGCACAGAGCCCGACGCGGGGCTCGAACTCACGGACTGTGAGATCATGACCTGAGCCGAAGTCGGACACTCAACCGACCAAGCCACCCAGGCGCCCCAATAAAGTTACTTTACAAGATGATTCCACGCATATCTACTTCTAGAATAGGTTTGCCTACCGCAAAAACTCATTAGCCGATATTTACACCTTTAGGAAAGGCACGACACCAAAAGTATGAAATAGAAATCATCCAATCATTTAGTCAAACGGGTACCGTGCCAGTAACGTGCAAGGCAGTGGAAATGCAGGGCAGGGAAAGTCTTTGCTGATATGCAGAGTGTAAGTATAAATGATACAACTGAAAAACTATAAAGTTCATTACAAGGTAGAAGTGTACTGTGAACATGCTGGGTATTAAAACCTAGTCCAGCAATGGCTGTGGGACCCCAGAGCACCCCCTGGCCAGTGCCCCCATATTAGTGTGAGATCCTTCAATGGCTGGACTCTTCCAGTTGGAGCAACACGGGGCTCATGTTGCCTCACCACTGGGCTTTTTATTCAGCTGAATGAAGTGAGAGTTGAATTGCAAGAAAAAGAAAAGGGATTTGTTTGTAGGTTGCAAGGGGAAGGAAAGAGTACTTGCCAGGGAAGACACTGGAAAAGAGAAGAGCGACTTCTCAGGTAGGTATTTTTGACAAGATTTTGCTACATGCAGTGATGAAACCCAAAGATTCTGCAGTACAATTTAATGATGTTCCTTTTTGTAGCCGTTAGTGCTACTGAGATAGAGTCCTTTCCTTTTTCCGGCACACCCGGAGGACTGAACTTCATCCTGACCTCCTTGTGCTTGGCTAAGACTATATATGTTCATTTCCTAGAGGTGCTATAACAAAGTATCACATACTGGGTGCTAAAAACAGCGGAAATGGAAATGTATTGTCTCGCAGTTCTGAAAAACAGAAGTCCAAAAAAAAAAAAAAAAAAAAAATGAAGCTGTCAGCAGGACCATGCTAAAGAAACCTGGAGGGGAGAATCCTTTCTTGCCCTTCCAAGCTTCTGGAAGTCTGAATGACACTGGAATGTCTTTGGAATGCAAGGAATCCTTGGCACTCCTTGGCTTGCAGCTGCAGCACCAGGCTGCCACCACCACATGGCATTCTTCCCTCCCGGGTCTGCCTGCTTTCTCCTCTTGTTATAAGAACACCATTCATAGTGGATTAGGACCCACCTTAAGTGAGTATGACCTCATCCTACTTGATTACATCTACAAAGACCCTATTTCCCAATAAGATCATATTCACAGGCTTCAGGGATTAGGACTTCCGTACATCTTTTGGGGGAAGGCAGCTCAACCCTTAACAGCTCCCAAGAATGGTTTTTGCCAATACATGGGAGCAGAAGTAACATTTGTCTTTTCTAGGCTGCAGTACTTAATCAATGGGTGCGAGACCTGGTGCAGGACTCTTGATCTCACGGTTTCCTTCCAATTTGCTAGGGGATGTTTACTTCATTAGCCTAGGTTCCTGAGTGAGAACAAGCAAGGAGCTGATCCCTAATAGACATGTCATGTAAGAAATACACACTTTTATTGTCTTAGCTACTGCAATCTGGAGGTTGCTTGTTACTATGGCATAATTTTGTCTGCCCTGACTGATACACTTCTAGGTGTAGGAGACGTGGCTGCAGGAGGAAGTGAAGTGAAACAAAACCTGCCCAAAGGAGCCCGGAGACATCCAGGCTAATAAAAGGCACTAAAATCTGAACCGAGGAAATCTAAGCAGCAAAGTCCCTGGAGAAATTTCAAGTCAGACACCTGAGCAGAACGCATAAAAGAGTCCCTTCAGAGTAAGGTTTTGCTTCTGTTTTGTTTTATTGTTAATGAAAAGAGCATTCTGTATTGGGTTTATGCAGTAAGCTGGGCTCATCTAATCCTGCCCACAGCGCCACAAAGCAAGTGCATTCTTTTGGGCACAACTCTCCCCACTCGTTCCTGATAGACAGCCTCTGTATCCGAGGAATTTATCCGGAGCCGGCCATGTAATTCAAGTGAGGAAGACACTGAAAGACCTGAGAACAGGACAAGAAGGAACACAGTGGAGTACAGAAAAAGGAGAGCGGCCCCGGCAGAGATGGCACAGGTGAGTCTGGGACATCGTCCAGAAGGAACCAGATCTGCACAGAAGCTTTCCTGTAAAAAAAGTTTTCACACACGGTGGCTAGAGAAGTTTCAAAGGCATTCAGGGAGGAAGTGACAGCAGAGGCAAAAACAAGGTAGTGAGAAAACACAGGGACAACTATTCCATGGGCAAAGAATACCTGGATGCTGTTAGCTATTGCTTTAAAGCTTTTATCAGACGCTGGGACACGGAAAGCTCGATCGGCAATGGAGAGACAACTTAGGTTTTGTGACAGTTAAGACACTGGTGGATAGACATGTGGGAGACAGACCAGGATGGGTAGCAGAGTCAGAGCTAATCATGAACACATAAAGGAATTCTGAGAGAGGAGTGACCCTGGAAGGGCAGGACATCAGAAAGTCCGTGAAGTCCAAGAACTGACCAGTATAGTGTGCTCTCAGACTACCCTGTGGTAGGCACTGACTGTGGTAGGCAGCCTCTAAGATGGCCTTCAATGAGCCCCACCTGCTGGAATTTGCGTCTTTGTTCTCCCCCCTGGAGAGGCACTGGATTTAAGGTCTCACTTCCAACAAACAGAATGCAGCAAAGATGATGTCACTTCTGAGATTAGGTTACAAAAAACAACCGTGACTTCCAATCTGTCTGTCTGTCTTGCTCTTCCCTTCTCCCTCTGCCTCTCCCTCTCAAGCAGGCACCAATGCACCCTTGACATTGTTCTTGGTCTCACTCACTCTCGGATCTCACAGCCCTGGGGGAAACCACCTCCTGTCAGGAGGCCACCCGGGGAAGAGGCCCACATGACAAGAGACGGGGGCCTGCTAACACCCACATGCGTTAGTTTAGAGTGAATTCCCCACTGCCCCAGTCAAGCCTTCAGATGAGACTGTAGCCTGGTCAACAGCAAGGCTGCAACCCACCAGAGATCCTAAACCAGAGACCCCAGCTAAGCTGTACCCAGATTCCTCACCCACAGAAAGGGTGATATAGTTAATGCTTGTTGTTTTAAGCTGCTAAATCTGGGGGTAATTTGTCATGCAGCTGTATATAAGTAATATACCTGCTATTCCATATTAGCCAGGCAGCCTTGATCAAATTACTTAACCCTTCTGGGCCTCAGGTTAATCATCCGTAAAATGGCCTTAGTGATAATATCTAACTCATAAGGTTATTGCGAGCCATAAATGAGATAATACATTTAAACTACTAGAACAACATGAGAACATAGTAAGTTCTCAATAAACACCAGCTATTGTTTTTATTATAATTCTTTTGGCAGTCATTAGCATGTCGTAGATAAAGTCACAACCGAGAGGGGAGCCCACTCAGGTGCTGAAGCTCCATGTGGAAAAAGAAATCTAATTCAGAACACCTCACGTGATACAGGAAATTGGCTGGTTAACAGAACTGAGCTGAGGTCCAGAGGTGGGGGCTTGAGCAAAGTTATCAAGATCTGTGAGTCCTCTTCTCTGCAACTTCCCAGGTTTCCCTGTCTCATCTCTCAGCTTATTCCTTAGGCTGGCCCCCAACATTAGGGCCAAACAGCCACAGCAATATTAGGCCTCATGCACTTATAACAAATCCAAGAGAAGAGAGAATTTTTCTTCACCCCATCAGTGAGTCCAGGATTTCACATGGAGTGGACCAACTTGAGTTATATGACCATGCGTGGCCTATTAATTTGACCATAGGAAAGCCCATCGCTTCCTGAGTTACACACCCTTCCTTCACCCAATCACAGTGTGGAGATTTCAAGGGAATAGCATTAGCCCAAAAGGGATCATTGCTGGAGGTGTAAATGTGGCCAATCTCTACACCACACAGTTACTGCTAATGGAGGAAAGACAGAACAGGGTACTGGGGAGGCAAGGCTAGCGTAGACTATAAGAGGCTATTGCTGTAGTGCAGATGAGAGCTTAGAAGACTAACACTTGGGCAGTCAGCAGCAATGGGGGCAAAAGAATCAATATGGGTACGCGTGAGAATGGCAAAGTTTACAGAAACACCACAGCATTTGATACCTGATGGGTGGGGTGGATGATGAAGAAGGGGGAATTAAAGCGTTTCAAGACTAGGCCAACAAGAATGACACTTACAGAACTAACCCTCAGAAGGACACACAGACTAATAACAGATTAGGTGTCTATTAAGAATCTAAGTGCCAGGTCATCACTTCCCATCCCCCTGCTACCCTGATTTCTATAAATTATTAGATCCTGACAAGCTTTCCCAATCTCAGAATTTTATCATTCATCTTCCCTCTGTCTTACATGCTTTTTCATGGTTCTGTGAAATGCTGATTCTTTCCCTGATCATTCTATCTAGAAGAGTATCGCCCCCAAATCATCCATAACAACACCCTATGTGTGAGGAAACAATATCAGAAAAGATTGATCTTTATCTGCTCCCCATGTTAAGGGAGAATATTTTTATGTCTTTTCCTTACATGTAGGACACTCCTATAAAATAGCAGGAGTACAAAACTATTTTTGAATTAATAAATGAATGAGTAAACTTTATAAATAGAGATCAACAATCAACAAGATAAACCCTGGCCCCTACCTTTATGGAGCTTACATTATAGAAGGAAGCAAAATGAACCATAAGGACCAGAAGATGTAAATTTCAAAGCCAGCTCCATAGTGAATTCAGTACCATTCAAAATACTTCCGTGCAGCAAATTCCCACCAACCCTTCCCATGTCAAATAAATAAAAAGGCAAAGTGTAAAAATAGATCTTCTAGTACCTGAAACCACAATCCTGAACAATCCACAGCCTCCTATACTTTCACTTCCTTTGACAGCACTTTCTCTTCAACTTCTGTTTTGTTTCCTTCTGAATTTTGATGCTATTTTGATACCAAGTACTGTCTCCATTTGACAGAGAAGGACAATCCAAGCTGTAGAGGGGAAATAGGACTTTGCAAAAGATGTGTAATAGCAATGTTCTCATGCTCAATTCTGGATGGAGAACAGATTCCTGTGCATATTGGCAGAAAATATCGTTTATTGGATCTAGTGCTCAGCTTTATCTAAGGCAGGATTTAAAAATAGTGGTCTGTGAATGGCTTCCATACGATAATGACATACAGCAAAAAGTGAGGAGAAGTCTAGGTGGGAATCAACAGACCTGCACAGTCCCATGAAAAGTCATCTTCTGAAAGAGGCATGAAGTATCCACATGTGACAGAAATGGAAACAGATGTTCAGAGAGGTTAAACCATTGCTCACTTTTATGCAGGTAGTAAGTGCTAGAATCAGATTCCTAATACTAGTCTTTCTGACTCTGAAGTCCACGTTTCTCCGTGAAACCTTGCAGTCGGGGAAGAGCATACATGATCATTCACTTCTCCGTTCACAATCAATCTGAAACTGACACGACAAATTCTACCAACCTCGGGTAATGGAATTATGGGTGCTTGATCCCTCACCAGACAGATCAGTAGGAAGTCACTTCCCTTGGGACTCTCTTCTTCCATGAAATTCTACCAAAATACAAGGCATACACGGTCCAAAAGGGTAGTTCCTTCAAAATTAGTTCTAGAAATGTGCTATACAGCGTAGTGGCCTGAAAAATTTGTTAAGAGAGTAGATCTAATGTTGAGTGTTGTTACCACAGCGAAAAAGGGACACAGGAAACTTCTGGAGGGAACAGATAGGATGATGGTTACACACGGGTGCATACACATATGTCTAAACTCCTCAAATTTTACACTTTAAAATATGTGCAGTGTATACCGATTACACTTCAATAAAGCTGTTAAATATAAATTACATCAGAGTAGGCAAGGTACCAAATTCCAACCTGCAGCTACTGGCAAGACCTCTTATCATCCTAAGTTGTTAGAATGGAATACTGGTCTCCACAGCAATACTCCCTCACTAGCCGAGCTCCTTACGCAGAGCACTACTATTCTTCAAAGGAAAATGACCTCACTCCTTCAGGGGCAACACTAGCCAAAGGGATTCCAGGCTGAGACCGGGGTCCAGTTCCATCACCACGTCAGCTGCTCCTTCGGGCACCGCACAGTCTCGAGGTGGCTGAATCTGGAAGAGATTCTGACATCACTCACAGTGTGAGGCATCCAGCCCATCTCCAACGTGATTCAGATCCAGGCCATCCGCTGACCTCCTCCCATCCTTAAGGAGATTTTTAATTTGGTGAGTCTCATTGACTTGCCCTGCAACTAGATATTCCAGATCCACCGGCTTCATTCCAGTAATTCTCTCTTGACTAGAATCTCAGGGAGAAGGGATAGTTTGTTGTCCCTTCACTTTTAAAAAGCCACAGGATCCTCACGCAAGTCTATTCCCCTCCTTCTCCTCCACAGAGATCAACTTTGCACACCATTGATCTAGTCAATGGCACTCTTAATAAAGTTATACATCTCTGCTACACATTATCTCAACACAGTGGTCTTCTCTCACTATATATTTGCATAATTAAGTGGCCCACTCAAATGGGCCTTCACAAGAGAGCTTCCTTCGATTAAGGTTTTAAGATAAACAGATACACACCTTCGACTTTGGTACAGATCAATAAACATTTAAATAATATTTATGGAGCATTTGGTTAGTATCAGACTTCAAATACCATGTCCTGGTCTCTGCCTTTCAGAGCTCAGAAAGTAGGTAAGTAACCCTAGACCCTCGTTGTAAGAAAACGTAGTAAATGCTACAAAAGAAGAGCACACAGTGCCACAGGCACCCCAGAAAGAAATGATTTTTCTATGGAGAAGGTGGGGCAGAGGCAATAGACGGGAGAAGCAACACTTAAACCAAAAGTTGAAGATATTTGATCACACAGAGAAAACAGGACAAGTTATTTGCAAAGGCAGGTCAAGTTCATGTCCAATTTTGATGGTCTCCTGGATGTATCAACATAGCTAGCCTACAACCCTCAGTTATTCGGTAAAACATTAATCTAGGTGTTGCTGTGGAAGTATTTTGTAGATGTGACTCAAGTCCATAAGCAGCTAACTTTCAGGGAGGGAAATCTTCCTAGATAATGTGGGTGGGCTTGACTTAATTGGCTGAAAATGAAAAGCAGTGCTGAGGCTTCCCTGAGAGGAGGAAAACTGCCACTTATGGACAGAAGCTTCAGTTTGTGTCCAACAGTTCCAGTCTGCCCTTCCTATTGGCCTGCCCTGTGGATTTTGTACTAGCCCAGCCAGCACCTACACTCACATAAGCCAATTCATGGCATTACAGCTCTTACTATTTATTTCCTACTAGTTCTGGCTGAACTTAAACTAATTTAAATTTTGGTACTGGGAAGTGGAGTGTTTCTGGAACAAATACTTACAAGCATGAAAATGGCTTTGGAATTGGGCAATGGGCAGAAGCTGGAACAATTTGGGGGAGCATTTCAGAAAAAGCCTCCATTGCCTGGAGTGGAGTGTTACTAGAAATATGGATGTTTGGGGTCCCTGGGTGGCTCAGTCGGTTAAGCGTCCGACTTCAGCTCAGGTCATGATCTCACAGTTCGTGGGTTCAAGCCCCGTGTTGAGCTCTGTGTCGAGCCTGGAACCTGCTTTGGATTCTGTGTCTCCCTTTCTCCCTGCCCCACCCCAACTCACACTCTGTCTCTGTCTTTCTCAAGAATAAATAAACATTTAAAAAAAAAAAAAAAAAGAAAAATATGGATGTTAAACCCTGCTACTGAGAACTCAAAAGGAAATGGAGAGCATGGTAGAAAAACATAAATTGCTAAAGTACTCAGGGAGCTACCAAGTATACAAGTAAATAAGGCTTTGCAAAGCAGGGCAGAGTTTTGCGCATATCAAATGTCTTAGTCAGTCTGGGCTGCTGTTTTTAAAATACCATAGACTGGGAGGGGGGGGGCACGGGGGAGGGAGGGCTTGCAACAGAAATTTATTCTTCACAGTTCTGAAGACTACAAGTCCACGGTGCCAGCCCATTTGGTTCGTGGTGATGGACCTCTTCCTGATTTGCAGGCAGATGCCTTTTTGCTTACATCCTCACTCTGTGAAAAATGAGGTCATCTCCCTTTTGTTTCTTATAAGGGCACTAATCCCATTCATTAGGGCTCTACTCTCATGACCTAATTATCTCCCAAAGCCCCCATCTCCATATACCATCACGTCTGGGGATTAGACTTCAACATATGAATCTTGAAGGAACACAAACATTCAGTCCATAACACCAAGAGACTGAGGGGTCCAAAACTGGAGCTCAGTAACTACTTTGAAGGACAGCCCTCGTGAATATCCCAGCTTTCAGTCTGTAATCCCCAGGGGGCTATACCCACAAGTGGGGGCAAATACAATTTCAGATATAGCTGTATGAATATGGCAACCAAGAATGAAATGAGACCCATTCATGAATGATGATCGCTCACTGCTACCCTGGATGCCTATTAGAGAACAGGATAAACCATTCTCAGAGGAAGAGAGCATTTTCAAGAGCCTCTACAACTTTTCACAGACAATGCCAGGACTTCAATATAAAAATAACAAACACAACAAAAACAAGATGAATATAAAAAAATACAGAAATAGGTCCATCGGTGACCATTTCTGAATGCTGTATAACAAACCATCACACATCCTGAGCGTCCAAACAACACTCATTTATTATCAAACAGTTTCTAAAAGTCTAGTCCACGAACGGCATCGCTGGGTTCTCTGCTCAGGGGCTCATAAGGTCAAAGACAGTGAGGCCGCATCCTTATCTGGTGCTAAGGATCCTCTTCCAAACTCAGTCAGATTGCTGAAAGAATTGAAGACTCCATTGTCCTGGCTGCTCACCTCTTAGAAGCCACCCTCAGGTCCTTGCCACGTGACCATCTCACGAATTGGCAGCTTATGTCTTCAAAGCCAGCGAAAGCGTCTCTTTTCAGTGTGCTGTGAAGAAGTCTTATTACAGAAATGACTCTCTTACCCCATGTGTTATAGAGTGTAACCTACCTAATCAGGGAGTGATATCCCACCAAATTTATAGGCGCCACCCACCCTCAAGATGGAGGGGATTAGAGGGCGCCTGGTGACTTGATTAAGCATCCAACTTCGGCTCAGGTCATGATCTCACAGTTCATGGCTTCGAGCCCTGCATCAGGCTCTGTGCTGACAGCGCGGAGCCTGGAGCCTGCTTCAGATTCTGTGTCTCCCTCTCTCTCCTCTCTCTCAAAAACGAACATTAAAAAAAAATTTTTTTAACTTCTAAAAAGTTCAAATGGAAATATTAAAACTGAAAAATACAATAACTGAACTTACAAACTCAGTAAGTAGGCTTAGGAGCAAGTGAGGTGTAGGATTAGAAAACAGGATTAGCCAAATGGAAGATACACCAACAGAAAATACACTGGCTGAAGCAAGGAGAGTAAAAACTATGGAAAATACATACAGAGTTAAGATAAGATAGATCTATCGATCAATCAACAGGCCATATATCTACATATATTTTATGTATTTCTATGTAAGTGATATATATGAACAAGGTATAAAGTTCTAAAATACACGTAATTGAAGTCCCAGAAGATGAAAGACACAGAAAAATTATTTAAATAGAAAAAAAAATAGGTGACAATTTTCCAGAACAAACAAGGATTAAGCAACACAAGGAGGATACATACAAAGGAAATCACACCTACGAATATCACAAACAACTGAAAACAACACAAACAATAAACAATTAGAACAGAGGGAAAAAACATGTTAACTTCAACTGAGAAACGATAATACTTAAGGGTGACTTCTCAACACAAACAAGAGACGCCAGAAAACAATGGAAAAATGTCTGTAAAGAAATGGAAAACAAGTAATTGACAGAAATGTAGGACTCTAGACTCAGAGAAAATAACCCTCAAAGTAAAGGTAACATAAAGACATTTCCAAACAAGCAAAAATAGATAATTCATATCCAGCAGATCTGTTTAAAAAGAAAACTTAAGAGAAATGTTTAGGCAGAAAGAAAAAGATACGAGATGCAAACACAGAAGTGCAGGCAGAACTGGACGAGTAACAAATGGTAAATATGTTGGTAAGACTAAATGAATACAGACTACACAAAAAAAATTAAAATGTTATAGACTTAAAATATATGTAAAATTACAATGAATATAAGCCACCAAAAAAAAAAAAAAAAAAAAGGCAACAGAGAACAAAATAACTTACAGTGTTCAAAGCACCAGAGTCACTGGGAGATGGTAAAAATATTAATTTATTATCTTGCAATCTTTAGGATAACTACTTGAAATATAACTAAAATTCTAATAAAGAGGGGGAAGCAGAATTGAGAGGAGAAATGGGATTTAGAAATATTGGCATAATCCTGGGGTGCCCAGATGGCTCAGTCAGTTAAGCGCATCTGACTCTTGGTTTCGGCTCAGGTCATGATCTCACGGTTCAGTTGGTGGGTTCGAGCCCTGCATCCAGCCTGTGCTGACGGTGCAGACAGAGCCTGCTTGACACGCTCTTGCTCGCGCGCGCGCGCTCTCTCTCTCTCTCTCTCTCTCTCCCCCCCGCTCATGCTCTCTCTCAAAATAAATAAACTCTAAAAAGAAAAATTAAACATAAAATGAGTGGATCGAATGGAAAATAAGATTTAAAAGCACGAACACATCAGTAATTGCATTTAATGCTAATGGACTAAATTCTTTAATTGAAAGATCCACACTGTCTGACTAGGGGGAAAAAAACACCTATATGTTGTTTACGTGTGATATACCTTAAATATAAGGACACAGAAATACTAAAGCTCAAAGGATTTAAAAAGATGAACCATGCAAAAACTCACCAAAGAACCTGGTGTAGCTATACTAATATCAACCGATACAGAATCTAAGTAAGCTAAGAAACACTATTAGAGGTAAAGAGACATATTTTATGATACAAAGCCAATTTGCCAGATGTGTAATAATTCCAAATTTACATGCCTAATAACATAACATCAACGGTATAAACTTCACAGGAAAAGGACAAACAGAAACATAATCATAATGGGAGATGAATGTGCCGTATAACACCTCTCCAAGCTCTTCCCTGACTGTAACTTCCCCTGTTTCTCTAGCCAGACGTAACTGCAGGACTCACTGTTTCCCAGCTATACGTACTGGTTTGTAACCTTTCTCGGCTTTTAAATGCCATGACTTCTTCTTGTAAGCCTATCCCTATCCTACAGTTCAAGTATCACCTCCTCCATGAAGCCTTTCCAGAGTCCCCTAAATAAGAATATGTAATTCCTCCCGAACTCAGAACTCAGATGTATGTTCAAGGCCCGTGGCATTTTCTACCTTAAACTGTAGTTATTTTTGCACATTTCTTAATGTCTTTTATTAAGGTAGGGTTTCCACAGGCTTCAACTTTGCGTGGATTACGCCTGACAGAACAGGCATATGGTCCAAATCTTAACGGGAGCTCAATCGGTATCTGTTAAATAAATGAATGCTACATTTTCCCACTCACCTCTCTCCTAAAAGTGTCAGCCAACTCCAAAATATGGGGGAGAGAGAAAAATTTTAATCTGTTTTTGGAGACAATGAAGCTCATTTCAGACGAGAGTTCCTCAAGCAGAAGCATTTAGAACTTGTGCAGTTGACTGTACCCTTTAGAGGGGGCTCCCTGGAGGCTGTGACAGAATCGCAGACACAGAAAACCCTGCCTTGCCAAGCTCATCTTCTCTGGCTAAAGCAGACATTACTGCCTGGAGCTGATGACTTTTACCATCTTATTGTACATCCAAATGTTTAATAATTAGGTATTGGGTTTCTGTTTCTCACACCCTTGATTTTCCACCTTTTCTCTAAGATAGCGAGGCCAGGTGAATAGCAACCTGGCACTTCCAAAAGAGCTGCTTGCCTTTGATGAGATGCGCTAATGTCTCAAATTCTCCACTTCATCATTTGTAACGGGGAAATAATAACACTACTTCTTGTAGGAGGTCGTTATAAGAATCAGATGAGAAAATACAGGCAAGGCCACCCAGCAACACCTGTAAAGAAAGTTTAGCCCCTTCCCCACCTCTGAGGAGGCCGTTTCCCTTGTTCAGAAAACATGCTGGAGGGAGAGGGGAGATCACAAACTCACACCCACTTCTCCCTGGCAAAGAAGAGAGATGCACCCTGGCTGGCTGGCATTCCCAGAAGCCTGGCAGCCAGTCTGAGGATTCCTTGTGCACTGGATGAAACTGGATTTCCAGTAAACCACTCCACGCCAGGGTATCGCCCAGCCAGAGGGGCTGCCTCCCATCCAAAACTGGGCGGAGTCTGCCATCTAGAGGACACCCACGGACAGGCAGGCCCCAAAGCTCACTTCAGCGCCTAGGAGAGCTGAAGCTTGGTTCCTTCACTGACAAACACTGACTGAGGCTCTGCTGTAAACCACAGGTTGCAACACAGGGTACGACACAGCCCCTGCCCTCAGAGAGCCCACGATCTAGTGGGGAGTTCACATTCTAGAAGGATCTCAGCGTCAAAGTGAGACCTGGTTCCTGGCAGGAGGAAGGGTCCCTTCTAACAACACAGGATGGATTTACTCCCTGGTAAGTCGCACAGCCAGTAAGTATAGGGGCTGAGTCGAGTCCTGCACAGATGATTTGGGTTCCAAATTCTGGGCCCTCAACCACAACTGCATTGGGCATCAGAAGGCCCCATCCCTCATTTTACAGCCAAGGAAACCCAGGCCACACAGCTGGAAAGTAGCAGAGCTGAACTGCGAAGCCACTCTTGCAACGTCTGTGCTCCTTCTAGGACACCAAGAGATTGACCTATGCCTAAAGCATCCAGACACTAGGGCGGTGTAGACAGAGGGCTGTGTATGGAGTTTTCCAGACTGAACGTTCTTCAAGGGCAGGTATGCAGAAGCCAGTTGTTTTTACATCTTGTTGAGGCCCTCACTTCCAAGGATGGAATAAATGAGGAACCTTGGCCTCTGGCCTAGATTCACATATCTCTTCTCACCCTATAAATCTGGTCCATTTGGAGAAAGCCTCCTTGACTTTCAAGGGCGTTCCTTCAGTTGCCGGGAATGTCTCTACATTTGGAATTGTGCTTATAGTCCAGGAATCCCTTCGCTTATGAAAGGTGGCAATGAGGCTCCATACAAGTCAGGACATTTAAATTGGAAAGGAAATCTCTTTTCCAGAAGCTAGAATGTGCTCCAGGATACTAAATATTTCACCAACATTATATCCTTTTCAGACCCATATTATAGCTCTTCATTGCGTTTGCAGCCAGTTTGGGCTCATCCACATGGCCATTAAATAAACATGCGTTCTGCACCTACTACGAGCCAAGTACTAGGCTAAGCAAAGCACGGAGGGTTCAGTGATGAACACAGCAGCCACCGAAACTGCCCTTACAGAGCTTGCGTGTCATTAGCCAGATCATCAGGTCATGTTTAGGATGGATACATGAAAAGGAAAACGATGGCTTCTCTGAATAAATGCCAAGGATTCATTGACTACAGAATGAAATCGGATTTGTGATAAGCTTTTCTGCTCACTCCTTACATACCCACGGCTCTCTAAGCACACCTTTCTCGGGCCTCTGCTCAACATCCTGGCTGTCATTATTTTTCATTTGTGCTTTGGCTTTTGTTACAGTTTATACTTGTCTGCATCTCCCACAAGACTCTTGGCTTCTTGAGGTCAGCGGAAATTTCTACCAAAAGTAGATGCTGGCTGACATTTTTGAACAAATAAAGAATCAAAATGACTCAATCAGTCCGTCAATTTTCATATTACTGATAAAACCACACCCTTAAAGTTTTTAATTTGAAATGCATGAGACTATAGACACAGTTACTGATGATCGGCAAAAACTTTAGACTTACACATTTTTCTATCCAAATAGATCATTGCAAGCCACTCACTATCTATTACCCAAGCAATCTGTCAGACATAATGCTGGATATGGACAAGCATTTATATAATGAGCCATAAGATGCTTGAGGATTCTCAGAGAGGATCATGCCTAACACTAGCAGGAACAGAGCAATGAAAATAGGAATAAATGAGGTTCATCTTTGCTGAAGCCAGATCAACCTGAAATCCCACCATAATTACTGGAAAGAGCTACCTCAGCAGAGCCCTCTGTCCCAGGAATGGAGACAGGTGAGAGAAATGTCACAAGACTGTGTCACAAATGAATAGACACTTGCCAGAATACACTCAGTTTCTGTAAACATAAACATAAAATACTGAGAAATAGTTTTTAGTAATCCCCAACTTGGTGTTCATTGAAGCCATGGTATGTCCTAGTGGCATCATACCCTTCCAACCCTTCACTCACTCTTTAAGACCTGGGTCAGATCACACTTTGACCTGACAGCGCTCCCCGATCTTTAGAAAGTCAGCCCCGAGTGCATTACATACACCTCTAGTCATAAGTTTTTAATAAGAAACGCCAGTTAGTGCAAGAGAAGCTACAATTTCATGAGCATCGATCCATGCACCCAAAATTGAGCTAGGCCCTCTCTCATAGAATGATCTCATAAGCATAAAAATAGGACACAGCAAGCATTATTGACTCCATCTTATACATAAGAAAAATTTTGTTGAGGGAGGCTAGGTCACTTGCCTGGGAGTGCCCAGATAATGCAAAATAGAACTGGGACCTTCCAGGTCCCATCCTGCAAAAGCCCACCTTCCTGCCCTTGTGCCAATGTTTCTCAAAATGCTGTGTATGAACTATACATATCATTTGTTTTACCTTTATTTTATTTTTATGTTTTATCTCCCATTAATGGCAAGTAATACTGGTTTTCAAATTATAGTAAGTATGTAAAGTTTCCTATTTAAGAAGATTATTTTTTTGGATGAGACATTTAAAGAAATCTGTATGTGACAGTACAGTTGGTGTGAGGACAGACCAACACCATAGCATGGCACACAACTGACTAACATCCGGGGAACTGTTTACTCTCTACATGATTCCCGGCTTCCCCCATTTGTCATTACTTCTTGGTCTCTTTAACTCTGGACTAGAGTCTCTCAACTCTGAGTGCACAATAGAACCACCTAATACTGATGCCTAAGTCCCTTTCTAACCCAATGAAATAAGAGTCTCTGGGAGTGAAGCCTAAACATTTTTTTTCAAAGCTTCCCAGATAATTCTAGTGGCAATCGGGGTTAAAAAGCCTAGGCCACATCCAGGGCACAACACACTGCCTGAAATGCAGCAGGAGATCCACAATGATTGTTCAGTGAAGGAATTATGTTGTCCTGGACTCCGCCAAGCCTAGGGCCCCTGAAATGTACTGCTGGGACCATATTTCAGATCATACACTCCAGCACGTTCATTGAGCACATAGTGTGATGCTGGGGGGAAAAAAAAAAAAAAAAAAAAGGCCTCTGTATGGACAATCAATCTGTTCTGGAGTGAGACTCTGTTACGACCAAACCAACATTAGATAATTCCCAAAATCTCATGCCCATCAGTGTGTTGACTTTGTGTTTCTTTTTACTGAAGGATATGAGGCAATTTAACCCAACTATGAGCAGAAGGCAGCCATGTTATGAATGAACAAGCTGGAGACATGAAAGCTGGTCCCAGAGGAACTACTTCCTCATCATGTACCTTGTGCTCTTGTACCCTCTCAGTGCTTCTACTCATCATCACAGGTGGCGCTGATAATTAATGTCCAACTCTCACATAAGGATCAGTCTGGTGGAATGAAAAGGGATGGATTTTAGGAACAGACCAACCCCCAATCAAATCACCTATCCATCACCTACTTTCCAAGAACACTTGCTTCTTCGTATGAAGATGAAAATGGTAATATTTATCTTGTAGGATCAGAGTCACTATATGGAAACCCCCTCAAGAGTGCCTGGCAGAGAGTAGGTGCTCCAGAAAGATGGAAATATAACTTTTCCATGGCTGGAGGAAGGAAGGAATGAGGAGCTACAGAAGGCTATACAAGATTATTATGATTATCAGAGGTATATGTTCCCCCCTGTATAAGCAAACACAGCATTTTCCCCACCCTTGAAGAGAAAAATTAGCTTTTGTGCCTTTCCAAAATAAAGATGGACTCAACAAGAAGATTCTTCATGGCTTAGAAATGCATGTCCCTTTACTGGGTCAACATATAGCTTTAGATAACAAATGACCTTTTACAATAATTCCATCATTATTTTAACATTAGTTGGAAAGGTTATAGATGCTGAAAATTAAAGCAGTGTGGTTTTGTTTGCATTTGAAAAACAAAGGCTGAGAAAGAACTATTTTGTAGGGTGAAATCTTGGCTTTAAAATATGCCCTGAAGGACTAACTAAAAATGGCTCCATGGACCCTCATTATACTAAATACCCAAAGTATCTCTAACAGGGAAGCATCCTTTCCAAATCCTTCAAATAGCCAGAGTTAAACCTCAGGACTATTTTCTCATTATCCACACAAAAAGGAAATGCTCTCTTCTATTTATTGAGCAAATACTTACTGAGCTCCTGCTGGGTGCAATGTACCATTTCCGTCAACAATGTTTTAATACTCACCATATGGAAGTAACTATCCCAAGAATCTCCTCCTCTAATCCTCTTAGTTTAACCACGTGCCAATCTATTTATATCAAGATACAACATCATTGTCACCACGACCACCACAAGCATTTACTATCCAAAGTCAGCTAAGTGCTTTATAGGCACTATCTCAAATCCTGATGCTCTCATCAACCATAACAATTACATACTCTTGATACCCAATTTATAGAGGAAGAAGCCAAAGCTTAGAAAGAATAACCCCGATCAAGGTCACATAGCAAGTAAGTGACAGAGGTAGCACTAGAAATCCTGTCTAGTTTTGCCTGAAACCAAAGCCTGCACTCAGGGACCACAGCAGTCAATTCTGGGGTTAAGCCAAACATAGCACACATAGTGGCAGAGCAATGGCCAACCAAGGGTTTATTGACTGATTTTATTTGGACATTTGGCTCATTAATTTGGCCTATTTAGCAGAGACAGATCTTTCCACGAAGGTCCTTCCCTTTTCCCATCTCAAATACCACAATTTATAGGGACTGTCAATGGAAGGTTCCCTAAAGATCATCTAATCTGAGTCCTCATCTCAGCATGAGATCCAGACAGGGGAACTGATTTGCTTAAGGTCACATAGGAAGTCATCAATACAACTGTGACCAGGAGTCTGGACTCCTGATTCCCACTTTAGTACTTTTTCTAAGGCATTTCATTCTATACCAACAATGCTGTTTCTATCCTACACCGGATGCGTAGAGTCAGCTTAGCTGCTCTGGTTATAATAAATAATGTAAAATAAAAATATTAAAAATTTACATGATTGGCCCTGGATGAACTCACATGGAAAAAAAAGAGTGAAAAAGACATTTCTAGGAAACATCTAGAACAAAGGCAGAATCATGAAAGAAATACAGCTTAATGTGTTCAAAAAAGGAAATCCATCTGGTATACATAGCAAGGGAAGTAAAAAGATAGAATAAATTATTCCTTCCCTCAAACTTCTTGTAGGGCTTTGGAAATACACTGGTGACCATGATATGGTCCAATCTTGAGGAAATTTATAACCTAGTTGCTTAAACAAGAAAACAGGGAATTATAATGGTGTATGATAAGTGCCATGAT
Source organism: Panthera uncia (assembly GCF_023721935.1). Classification (NCBI taxonomy): domain Eukaryota; kingdom Metazoa; phylum Chordata; class Mammalia; order Carnivora; family Felidae; genus Panthera; species Panthera uncia. The sequence goes on along the minus strand of NC_064812.1, from coordinate 11,648,210 downwards.
AGGAGTAAGGCCAAGGTACTGCAGAGGCATAGAGGAGGAGCTCATAATCCATACTTAGGAAGGTTTCTTGGAAGAAGTGGAAGCTAAGCAGGGTCCTGAAGATGAATAAGGCCAGTGGAAGACAGCTCAATAGAACCATTCAAGACAGAAGAATCAAATTAAAGCCATAGCAATTAAAGAGAACACGACTTGTCTTGAGTACAGTCCAGAGTTCAATACAGTAAATCCCAAAGAATGAAGAGGTGACTGTAAACAGTAATGCTGAGTGAAAGACACGGACCAGGTTGTTCTGGATGTTATAGATTGTGCCGATTACTTGAGGCATTATCTTCAGGGAGAAACGACTACTGATAATGTTTAAGTAACTGAATAGCATGATAAAACGCATGCTTTGCACAGATCCACAGGACTGCTGGCTGGAGGCTGGAATGGAAAAGGACTAGACGATCAGCAGGGAAGCCAGTCAGCTAGCTATGACAATGTTCTAAAAAGTAAGTGACAAGGGCATGAACTAGGAGTTTGGAAGAAGCGGACAAAGTCAAGCAATATGAATAAAGTGCAATCAGCACGTCTTGGGAATTATTAGATATTGAGAGGGAAAAGTCAGGAAGAACTCTCCACTTTCCCACTAGCACCATCGGTGGCATAATGCAGTGCTCGCCAAGATAGTACCTTCTCAGTACACAGTATATGTTCCTGGGAGTGTAAGGGCCTGAAGCTTATAAGAGGTGTCTTTGTTGCATGGCTTGAATGATCTCTAAAGGAAAATAATGTCTTTGACAATTTCACTGCACATGATATCTGAGCCTAACTGAAGGACTCAACTGAATAGCTAAAAATAGGTAGTTACACTAGTAATTTTAGAGGGGGGGGGGGTGGGAACAGATCTAGCCAAGTTTGTATTTTGTCACATGATTTGACCTCCAGACCCAAATACAAATCAAGACAGATTCAAATGCTGTTTGATCTTAATCGAGAATGGGAAGAGCAGAGAAAGTGGAAAAGCAAAGCATTAGCAGTATTTCAGCAGGAATCATTAGATACTTGGACACCTTACACAAAACACAATCCTGATGAGTGAATCATGAATTAATAAATCCTGAGAGCAAGGACTTCCCCTGCCACAATGTCAAATCAGTTTAAACTTCATGCAGAACGTGTCTGGCTACAAGAGCTCTGGCTTTTGCCAAACCTCATAGAATGTGTTGGAGCCATTTAACAGACCTCTGCATTCCTATAGGTCTTCCTACCCTAAGCTCTGTCCCCTCTAATGTTGTGTTTCTCTAGGGATGATAGGTCTTGGGGTCTTGCGTTCGATTCAATGTATGCCAGGACTTGGAGACATTTTAAACAAATTAGAATCTATGTGTTGTTTTCAATTAAAGGCTGTGTGGCGAATGAATACCAGCTCAGCCACCAAAACTCTGGGTCTGGGGCAGCTTCTTCAGCCTCCTTGACAGGCCGAGTGTATTGCGGTGAGCCTGGCTCCTGTCAAAAGCAATGGGAGAGACAGCAAGGGACACTGGGAAAACTGGGCTTGGCACCAACCTGAGCCACTGAATATTTAAACGCATGGCGTGTGACGTGTGGTTTGAACATCATGGTCTGGGAGGCGATGAGAATTCTGGGTAGGATTTGGGTAATTGTAAGAAATGACTGAAAAGATCAACCTCAAGGCAAATACGAGTAATGGGAGAAATACTGAGGATCAGATAGAAGGTAGGAATGAGTAAAGAATATACAAGTCCTGTGTACACTTTTACTCTATTTTTGAAAAATCCCCCGGGGGCGCCTGGGTGGCTCAGTCAGTTAAGCGGCCAACTTCGGCTCAGGTCATGATCTCACACAGTTTGTGGGTTCAAGCCCCGCGTCGGGCTCTGTGCTGACAGCTCAGAGCCTGGAGCCTGTTTCAGATTCTGTGTCTCCCTCTCTCTGACCCTCCCCCGTTCATGCTCTGTCTCTCCCTGTCTCAAAAATAAATAAAACGTTAAAAAAAAATAAAAAAAAATAAAAAAAAAATCCCCTCACTAGTGGCTTGCTCACCAAATTCATTCATTCATTCATTCATTCAATGAATATTTACCGAGACTGAACTCTGTGCATGTTTGGAAGTACTATACGGTCTATAAAAGACTTTGATATGAAGAGAAGATTGGGTGAAGACAGTGCACCAAAAACTCTAATACTGGTGAAAAGTCATAAATTTCCTAAAAACATTTATTTTGAAGGTCATTACTGAATAAAGATCACGGGGTTGGGAAGGTCTAGTAGATCTGACTTGGGTCTTAGCTCTGCTATTTACATATGTGACCTTAGATGTTATTACAAAGGCTGGCATTCAGTTCCTGGCACACTGTGGATAACCAGTAAATAGTTGATGAACAAATGGAGTATGAGTCTCCTGTGGGCCACACAATGTGCTGGTGGTACAAGCATTCCCTCATGAGTTGCAAACACCCTGTGAAGTAGGTACTACTACTGTCTCTATCTTATAAATTAAAAACAAAAACAAAAACAAAAACTGGGGTTAAAAGAGTTTGTAGAACTTGCATAGGGTCACACAGTTAGTGAGTAGGGAAGCTAGAACTAAAACCCAATCTGTCTAATACTAAAAACAGGATGTCAGATCTCCGCCTCAGAAAAAATTATTCCTACGTGGGATATGGGTAGACAAAATAATCCTAGGGGGAATTAATTTTGATGGAATGGAGGAAAATCAAGATGATACTGGTGGGAGAAAGGGAAGCTTTCCATGTTGGAGTGAAAGAGAAGAGGGGACTTTGGCCAGGGTGTGAGGTGGGACCTGCTCAGGAAGCAGTAAGTATGCCTTGAACCAAACAAAGAATGATGTACAGGCATTAGCAAGTTGGGTCAGAAGGCCCCAGTTACCAGCTGCTGTTGTGTTTGATATCTGCCTACCAAGAGAGAACACAGATAACCATATGAAGGCTAACTGAAGCTACTGGATGAACATGCTGTCTTTCTGGGACGTATAGCTATAATATGGAAGGAAGTTGGCCAAGGACATTCTAGTAACACGGGGATCGGCAAACTATGACCAGTGGACCAAATCTGGCTTGCTACCTCTTTTTATAAAGGAAATTTTATCAAAACATAAGTATGTTCATTCATTTACATATTGTCTATGGCTGCTTTCATACAACAAAGGAAGAATTAAGTAGAAGTGATAGAGACCCCATGGCCTGAAAAGCCTAAACTACTACCCAACCCTTCACAGAAGAGCTCTGCTAACCCCGGCACTAAGGTTATGTGACACCACAAACATGACTGAGCAAGTATCTGGTAACATGGTAAAGCTGGGAGGTAATTAAGTTTTGTCTGATTCACCATCCAGCCTGCCAGGCTCTACCCAACTGGGCCGATTCACACAAAGTGGCCAGTTGTGAGGACCCTCAAAGGTGGCTTGATGAAGAAGAGAAAGGAAGTCATTACCATTTAGCAGGACTATACGTCAGGACTGAACAAGGAGCTCTCATGCCTGTTCTCACACTGAATCCTCCCCACAGTTTAGGAAACATAGTGTTCCTATTTTATAGAAGTTTCACGGCAAGGAAGCAATATAGGCAGAATGTCTAGATCCTATCATAATATAAGTCCAATTGAGCTCAGGTAAAAGTATTAAAGAATTTCCAGACCCAGATTATACTCTCCCCTCTTCTTCTAACTGAAGGCCAGGACCTTGCAGGGAAAGGAGTATTTGGAAGTGTGGACCTGCCATCAAAATGATATTGACAATCGGGCTTTGACGTGTCAGCATGTCAGAATAGTGGGTTCCCTGGAAGGGGAAGTCACCATCTCACCAGTACCAGGGACCACAGCTTCATGGGCAACAAGAAAGACTGATGAAGACTTCCAATCAAAATTTCAAAGGAAGAGAGAAAAATGATGCAATACAACTGAAACCTGGATATCATGGAGGGACTAGGGAAAAAGAAACAAAACAAAGGAGGGCGGGGAGTTCAGCAGTGTTGCCCAGAGGAAACAAGAAGGGCAACACTACAAACAATCCTAAAGACTCCGACTGTCCCCACACTAACCACAATACTGGATGGAAGTGTAAAACTGGATTAAATCCAACAGTTTGGTTCAGGTGTGCTACTCTGTGAGCTGTGGGCAAAGAAAAAAAACCCGTGACACAGATGTTTCCGTAGGTAAGAGCCGTGACTCAGAGCCAGTCTTGCACTCGTATCCATCTACTATTCCTAGCTGGGTAATTTGGGCAAGTGACTTAACTTCTCTGAGCTTCAGTTGCCTCAAATGTCAAAAAAAAGGTGTCTCATTGAGCCTCTGTGGTGATTAATTTTTCAGAGTCCAAAGTTCTCCGTACCTAATAAAATGCTCAATAAATGTTAGACATATTATACAATTGAGAACATTACAAAGTGTAATGGAAACAGGTCAGGGACAGCTCCTGGGAAGAGGCAGATGTTTTAGCTCTGTCTCCAAGGAGTATAGAAGTGTATGAGATGAACATTCCCCTGGATGGGTAGAGTATAAAAGTGGTGGAAGGGACTAGAGGCGAGGGTGGGAAGGCTGGCTGGTGTCTTTTCCTCCAGTGCTGCCCGGCACCATTCATTCTCCATTCTATCCTAACCACAACCCCAATCCTGCAGCTATCTGCTTCAACCCTTGACGACTGGATTTGGATCCAGGGTGACATTCCAAACTCCTTAGCACACAACATACAATTAATGTGCTCATTCAATGTGCATTTATTTAGCACCTACTGTACGTCCCGAACTGTTCTTGTGAGGCATAATACATGGGCCTTGATTATGAGAAATTCACAGACCAGTGGGAAAAAAGATGCATGTCAACATGCTGAGTACAATGTAATCAGAGTATGATGAGTGTGTGCCCACAACACTGTGGTGGGGGAAAGGACTCACCTCCTTTAGCTTGGCAATGTCAGGGAAAGCAGTCGAGATAGGATTGAGGGGACTTTGGGCAACTAAGTAGGAAACCAGGAAAAAAAAATCTAGAGGGCAGGGAACAGCGTGCAGAAAAGCACGGAGGCAAAACAAACTGGCATTTCTATGGTATCCTTAAGAATGCAACACTGCTGGGGCACCTGGGTGGCTCAGCTGGTTGAGCATCCAACTCTTGATTTTGGCTCAGGTCATGATCTCACAGTTCGTGAGTTCGAGCCCCACGATGGGCTCTGTGCTGACAGTGGGGAGCCTGCTTGGGATTCTCCGTCTCCCTCTCTCTCTGCCCCTCCCCCACTTGTGCTGTCTCTGTGTCTCTCAAAATAAATACATAAACTTCTGGGGAAAAAAAGAGTGCAATATTGCTGGAGTTCAGAGAGGAGCAAGTGTAGAACTGCAGGAGATGAGGGGAATGAGTAGGCAGATGAGATCAGTGATCATGGTCGTCATGCTAAGGAGCCCGCACCTGACCCCGGGAGTAACAGTGGAAGCGTGGGCAGTGCCACACAAGACAGACTGCACGGGGGCCAGAGTAGAGGATAAGCAGCCGCTGAGGGCCTCCTGCGATAACCCAGGCTCTACAGGACGAACGAATGAACAAACCGATAGAGGAATGGCCATAGAGAAGAGTGGCTCCAGTAACTTCCGCTGGTGTTTCCACTCACATGAGAAAGGGAAGTGGCTTTCATTCCTTTTCAACTGCTGTGCCCTCCCCCACCCCCACACTCATGAATGGTTTCTCTTTTGCACGCATGTGTATCTCTTCCTCAAATCCTGGGATCTCAGCTACAGCCTGCACCTCTTGTATTGTGCTGGTTATATTTAAACAAACACTTCACACTTGTGAGCCAAGTACCCAGACCAATTAAATCAGAATCCCCAGGAGCCCCAGGCAGAGACTAGAAATAAACAGTCAAGGTACAGTCTGAACCAAAATAGCCATCAATTAGAGCTACTCTGAGATTGTTCTGACTGCAGAAGAGGAAAATTAAGGATGCCGAGCCCAGGCAAAGACCTGAAAGGCAGGCACAAAACAGCCAGCCTCTTTAGAGGCTAACACTGCTCCAGATATGTCACAGGAATTCAGAGGCCAATGCTAGTCTCTTTTGACTCCCTGATTACTAGTGTGGATACACCAATTATGTGCATGCCATGGGGACAGTAGATACAAAGAGGGATAAGACACAATCCAAACCCTCGAGAAGCCCCCAGCTCAGAGGAGCGAGGTAGCAGACTGCCTGAACACCCTGCATCGTAATAACTGCTAAGACATGATGAATGTCTTACCTGCTTCAGTCCTACCAGCAAGGACAGAAAGCCTTGACGTAGGAAGGAATAGTCAAGCAGGGTCTAGAAGGCTAAGACTTTCTAAAAATGGAAGAAACAGTTTACATAAAGGCAGAGATGTGAGAGAGTGAGGAAGGCTCACAAAACATGAAAAAGAACTTGGCCAAATCTGAGCACTTGAAGCTGAAAGCCGGTTCCAGGTCCCTTTGTCTCTGCCTCTTGCACTGAGGGCAAAGGCCTCCGGAGGCAGCTTTCTAACCTTGACATCAGAAAGACAAGGGGACAAACACTGTCTTCAGGCAGAAGAGAGCTACAAGTGGGGTCACAGTTAATCAGCATAGCTGAAAACCTATGATCCAGCCATTGTTAAAAAATGAAAGAAATTCGACATGGTCCATCTATAGGGAACTTCCTCAAATGAATGTCCGAGGTTATGAATTTCGTCCATGGCATATAAACTCCAGGGAAAGCTGAATTCCTTTCCCAAGCCTGCCAGTTATCTAGCCACGTGACCCCAGGCAAGAAACTCCCTGAGCCTCAGTTTCCCGATCCATAAAAGGGGACGAGTATGCGTGTGATAACTCCCACTCTACAGTGTCATTGCAAGAAGTGGCTGGGACTACGTGAGGTGTCCTGGCACAGAGCCTGACACCCTGCAGACAACGAGCAAATGTCAGCTCCCTTACACCCCGCCCCAACCCCTTGAGTCCTGGATTGAGTTCAGTGCACACATCTCACATACGCAATACGGTCCTGGTTAAAACACCTATCCACTTCGCTTAGCCCACTAGGTCTACCAAAAGATGGCAAGAGGAGGGCAATGACAGCATTTACTCTGAGCCAAATACTTTGCTTCTATTTCCTCATTTAATTTTCACAACAACCCAGTGGGGTAGCTGGAGGCTATGCACCCCCATCTTACAATTGAGAAATTCTGAGGCTCGGAGAGCTGAGGTGAGATCCCAGGCCACCCGGCCACTTAACTGGCAGAGCCAACGACGGACTCCAGATCTAACCCAGGGTTGTGTCCACTCAGACGCTCCAAAGACGGCCGTCCGGAAACAACCCCGCGGCAACCTCAGGTGTCTTTGCTCGGCAAACCGTGCCTGGATGGAGTAGTACAGCTTTCACACGCCCAAGAGCGGACTCGCTGCTGACCCTGCCATCAGATGATCGGTCCATACAGCTCGCTCTGCTCAAGGCGGTACTTCTGGCAAGTTGTGGTCAACGATAAATTACAAGAATAATTCTCATAATGTGGAAACAATGTAGGAGAAAGTTCCTGGGACACTAACTGGTAGGCTTTCTTAATTCTTTAATAGGAAAAAAAGGAAAATGGATTCAATGAGTGGGATTTGGGACGATTAAAAGTGAGCAAAATGTCCTCTGTTTCTCAGTTTCGGCCTTTTTTTTTTTTTTTTTTTTTTTTTTTTTGCCACTCTGGGGAGGTTTTGTGCCTTTTTTTAAACTTCCAGATTTCATACTTTCTGTTCAGTTTTTGCAACTTCCCAAGAGCATGGTTTAAAAAAAAATAGAAAAAAATAGAACCTCAGCCCTTCTGTATCACTTTCAAGAAGGTACCTCTTGCAGAAAAAATTCAGGACATAAAAAGCCCTCACAGGCTTGCTTCAGCTCTTCAAGATCATTCTTTTTTTTTTTCTTTTTTCTTTTTTCTTTTTTTTTTTTTTTTTTCTGGTAGTGAGTAGTCAGTCTTCGGATGATCGGTGTTGCATATCTTTGGGAAAAATTCATGCCAGGCTAGTCACATCATAACGGCTGCTATCATCAGCTTGCAATGGTTTCCAATTACTCCCCAGCAAAGAAACCACACAGACACAAGCACACAGGTCTTCTCTAATTTTGACATTGGAAATATCTATTTGAAAAATTTTTAGAATTAAAAAAGAACACAAATAATCACAAAACAGCACCGTATCACCAAAAATCGAAAATAGAATCCAGACCATGCAGCATGCACTGCTCATGACCGCCCTCCTCTCCACCTCTCGGCACACACAGAAATAAACTCTGGGTGTCTGCATGCACACTGTTCACAGTGGTCTATCTGCTGGAAACATCTGGCAGCTTTGGCCACTCAATGTAAACCTCCCAAGCAGGACTAGAGTGTAACCATTTAACTGAAAAAAAAAAAGAAGAAGAAGGAGGAGGAGGAGGAGGAGGAGGAGGAGGAGGAGAAAATGTGCACTCTCCCAGCTTTGTCACTGACTAGTTGAGAAACCTTATAAATCCACCAGACTATTTCTTTAGTTTTCATTTCAAACCCTAACATGCATTATTACATATTGTCCTATCTTCTAGAGCAAAGGAGGCTAAATATTATCTTTTCTGGAAAATGCAAAGTCCCCGTCCCATTCAATTCAACAAACATTTCTGAGGGCTGACTGAGCACGAGGCACTAGGTTACAGAAGCAAAGACATCACCTTTTTTTTTTTTTTTTTAACGTTTTTTATTTATTTTTGAGACAGAGAGAGACAGAACATGAATGGGGCAGGGTCAGAGAGAGAGGGAGACACAGAATTGGAAGCAGGCTCCAGGCTCTGAGCTGTCAGCACAGAGCCCGACGCGGGGCTCGAACTCACGGACCGTGAGATCATGACCTGAGCCGAAGTCGGACGCTTAACCGACCAAGCCACCCAGGCGCCCCGACATCACCCTTTATTGCACAGTTCTGTGGCACTAAGGTGGTACTTCCTAACCAATGTGCTGAGGCACACCAGACAGCTGTGCCGAGAGTTTAATCCCCTTGATACGTGGCAAGGCTGGACAGGGTTGAGCTGGCTACAAGCCAAGGACGGTCAGCCCTGCAGTGAGCAATCTTCTCTCTTTATCCCAGTGTGAACAGACGTCATCTTTTCTGTGAAAAAGGTAAGGCAGAATGTGACTAAGACTACTGATATCCCTGGGGTTATTCGCCCCAACCCTTCTGAAATCATAAATCTACTTTTCATAGTTTTCTTCTTCTGTTTCCTTCCAGCTAATGGCTGCATCTTGTGGTCTTAAGTGTGCCTCCCTTCTTGGTGCCTGTTTCTAGTCTTCTTTTAGCCAAAAAAGCAACACAAAACAAACAGAAACAAAAAACAAAACAATTATGCAAAAAAAAAATCACATTATATTAAACAGACACTTCCCAAGTACCTACGATGTGTTAGGGACTTCGGGCTCTTACAGAGGAAATGCAGCACAGACACATTTCACCTTTCAATGGGGTCACAACCTAAAATTTTAAATAAAATTAGTGTCACTGGGCCATAGGTGAATAACTAGCCCCGATCTGAGAGCTAATTGTTTCAGACTGCTGCAAAATACCTCATGGGTTTTATCACAAAGCCCAATGAGGAGACTCAAGATTTGAGCTGAGGGGGTAAGCTTCATTTATGCACACATTAGCAGGCCATGGGAGTGGAGAGCACGTAAACTCTGAAACAACTGAATATTCATTCAGTCTTGGCTCCATCTATTACTGGCTGAAGATCTGATATTTCAAGTTGCTTAATCTCTCTGTCTCAGGTTTCTGTCTTAGACAATGTGAAAATAACACCTACGTTCAAGGTTATTATAACACGTAGAGCTGATACATACAGCTTGGTCCTAACTCCAAGTTAGTATTTGATAGATGGTAGTTTCTCTTTTTAAGTTCGACACCCTGTATTTGGAAATTGACCTGGTGACAAGTGCATTTCTACCAAGAACGATTCCTTATATCTGAAACACTCTCAAAACTGCACTACTCAAAACTGTACTACGTTGCTTACTGCCTCAGTATAGTGAACACACATGTATCATCTTTTGTTACACAAGCTTAATTTTTTTAAAGTTTAGTTATTTACTTTGAGAGAGGGAAAGAGAGCATGCAATCTTGGGGAGGGGCAAAGAAAGGGAGAGAGAATCCCAACCAGGCTCCACACTGCCAGTGCAGAGCCTGATGTGGGGCTCAAACGCACAAACTGTGAGATCATGACCTGAGCCGAGATACAGACTCTGACATTTAACTGACTAAGCCACCCAGGCACCCCTGTTACACAAGCTTTAAAATCATTGTTTTGCATGCTTTGTGCATAAGAGGTCTTCAAAGTTTGCTAAGGGCACAAAGACATGATTGAACACAGTTCCTTTTTTTTAATGTTTATTTATTTATTTTTAAGAGACAGAGAGAGAACGAGTGGGGGAGAGACAGAGAGAGAATCAAGCACTGTCAGCACAGAGCTTGATGCAGGGCTCCAACTCACAAACCGTGAGATCACGACCTGAGCGGAAGTCGGATGTTTAACCTGAGCTACCCAGGTGCCCCTTGAACACAGTTTTTGACAGAGGTAGGAGAGCTTATGCTAAGTCAGCCCTGGCCAGCTTCCCTTCTGATCACTTCCTTCAGATAACCCTGTTGGCTTATGAATGGCCTCTGGTTCCAAAAATGGAACCAATCATGTGACAGTGTGATACAGGGAAAGAAATTAAAAAAAAAAAAAAAAAAAAAACATGCTTCCAATCCTGCATGTGACATTAAACAATGTCTCATGGAACTCTGATTTCTTTTTTCTCATCTATAGGGATAATAAAGTTACCATGAGAAGCCAGTGAGGAAAGGTCTATAACATACATGTAACTGATTAATTCAATCAGTGTCAGTTTCCTGATCCATGCTTTTTATTTGTGATAATCTTAAGCCAATAATTTCACCTCTCTGAACCTAAGTGTCCCCACCAATATACTAGGGATAATAACATCTGTCTACCTAGAGGATTTGGTAAGGAGGGAACAAGAGAGTGTTTGGGGTATCTAGCATAGGGTCTGTAGCATGGGATATACTTAGATATCGCTACTTTCCCTTCACCCTACAGAATTATTTTCATAAATTCTGCTTCACTGGAAATTCTGATCACTGAGGGGTGTGTGTGTGTGTGTGTGTGTGTGTGTGTGTGTGTGAGAGAGAGAGAGAGAGAGAGAGAGAGAGAGAGAATTTCATTTGCCAAAAAGCCACTATATATTTAAAAAGCATAAGAAAAGCCCATTGTAATCTAAATGCCCACTGGAACTACTTCCCATGTCAGAAGGTTTGTAGCCCACATGGCCATGCTCATTTTGAGGGGCTGGATATCCAGGCTGGAGCTCGGACTCTGCAGAATGCTAAGCTCTCGGAGTCACCCAGTGGGAAAGAGACTACGCGACCCTGAGTCATGCGGGAGATGTGCACATTCTGACCAGCAGAAATAGCAGCATCAGATAATGCCCAAAGGCTTGCTGTACAATGGAGTTCATTATCATTCATGTGAATGAAGTGGGAAAGGTACTGTCATCTCTTCCTGCGGTTTACTTAGTTTCCATTGACAAAAACATAAGAACACTTTTGTTCGCTAACACACTGCCCTTTGCCAGCCAGCAAGGGCCCAGCCGTGTGAAGTTGCACTTCATGTTTCAATGGAGCAAATCTCCCCCAATGAGAGAAAAGGTTACTTCCCCCATCATGCTCCCCTGACCACTACCTCTGCCAGATCCTGTCATGTGCTAGAGGGAGAAGACAAAGCAAAAACAGGGCAGCCAGCAGAAAAACCACTTCTCACTCTTGCCCAGCTTCTAAATCCAGAATGTGAAACCAGAGTCCAGTGGTGCTATCTGGCTCCGTGGTCAAGCTCCTACCCCTGGGTATGATTCATGGACAGAGTTGGTGTGGGTGTCTTGCACGTGGTTATAAAGCATCGCGTTGGAGGTGGCAGTGATGTCTCAGGAGCATGATCTCAAAGCCTATTCTGCAAGCACTCTTTCTTCAGACAAAAGGAACAATAAAATTATAGCTTTCCTTACAATGCCATTCTGAGTTTACTCTCTGACACCTCCATTGAATGTGAACCTCCATTTTAAACAACCTCCTCCACAAAAGCAAACTGAGGTCCACTGAGGTCAGTGATCTGCCTGAAGTCACCCAGTCAATAAGGGCCGGAGCCAGAATTACAAGCAAGAGGAGGAAGCCACGTATCTAGAAACATAGACGTAAAGATGGCTGCGGCATGTTGGAGCATGAAGGGCCTGGTTGCTCTAATAACCAGAGGAGCCTCTGGTCTAGGTCTGGCCACAGCGGAGAGACTGACAGGACCAGGGACCACTGCTGTGCTTCTGGACCTGCCCAACGCTGATGGGGATGCCCAAGCCAAGAAGTTAGGGAAGAGCTGCGCCTTTGCCGCAGCTGACGTGACCTCGGAGAAGGACGTGAGAGCAGCTCTGACTGTAGCAAAAGAAAAGTTTGGCCATGTGGAGGTGGCAGTCAAACGTGCAGGCATTGCGGTGGCCATCAAGACATACAACCTAAAGAACAATCAGGTCCACACCCTGGAGGACTCCCAGTGAGTTCTCAGTGTGAATCTCATGGGCACCTTCAATGTGATGCACCTGAGGTCTGGTGAGATGGGCCTGGATGAACCAGACCAGGGAGGCCAACACGGTGTCATCATCAACACTGCCGGCATGGTTGCCTTTGAGGGCCAGGCTGAACGAGCTGCTTCCTCTGCTTCCACAGGGGGCATAGTGGGCATGATGCTGCTCTCTGCTCAGTTTCCGGCTCCCATGGGCATCCGAGTGGTGACCACTGCTCCCGGCCTACTTGGTACTCTGCTGGCGACCAGCCTCCCAGAAAAACTATGCAACTTCTTGGCCAGCCAAGCGCCCCTCCCCAGCAGACTGGGTGGTCTCGCCGAGTATGCTTATCTGGTATAAGCTGTCGTGGAGAACCCATTCATCAGTGGAGAGGTCATCCCGCTGGGTGGAGCCATCTGCATGCAGCCTCGAGGGGAGAGGGCAGAGAAAACACGTGCTCTTCTGCCCCTCCTTCCCCTGTTCTGCAGGTTGGGAGGAAGCACAGTAGCCATTTGGTAACTCTGCCCAGCAGTCACACCCTGTGCCTAATAAAGTCTCTATTTCTCACCAAAAAATAAATAAAAAATAAAACGAAAACAACAACAAGAAACACTGATGAACTGAAATGCATAAGGAGTATCCAGCCCAAAGGCTGGCTTAGAGTAGCCATCCAAAAATTATTTCCTTTGCTCCTACAGAAAAGGTAAACATTCTGGGTGATTGGTGGCTCTCCCATACTGCGGACCCCCCCTATCAGCAGGAATCATTATCCTCACAGAAGATTATGATGACCACCACAACAGTGCTCGCCACTATTTAATGGCCACTGTCTGAACAGATAGCATTCTCGAAGCTTTAAATACAATCCCAACTGACCAAAGAAGGGAACTATCACAAAAAGGAACATCTCTCCAGAAAACACAATGAATGCGTTCTCCCAGGCCAGGGCCAAATCCCATGTGTTAAGTAAGGGTCGTAAGGGTTGTAAGAGTCAGATGACCACACAATTAATCACCCAAAGCACGACACACTTCAGAAAGAAAGGACATGCTGTGGATAATTACTCGGGGATAATGTGCAGACACCAGGGCTTACTGTCCTGAACAAACTAGAACATTCAATCACCCCAGTTTAGCAACTCAAGTTCCAAGGCCTAAGAAGCCAATTCACTATTTTTCAGGGAGTGAGCATGGGTGAAGAGAAAGACGGATATCTTTGGTAGGATACTTTGTGATTTGGGGCCTTTGAATAGAGGCTTATGGCACACATGCTAAAGGGGATAATGGAATTGAAACTTCCAAGCCTCCAGAGACACCTATCCCCTGGATCACTTCCACTGTGGCCGGTAAGTCTCCTCCACTTTGGGATCTTTGAACAGGCCATCTCCCATTCCTAAAATGCTCTCTGCACCACTCACAAAACTTTTCATCTGGTTAATTTCTAATACCACTCAATCATCAGCTTAATGCCTTACTATTTTTCAGAGAATGGTTTACCTGACCACCTCTACACAAAATCTAAACGGAATCTGTCAATGTACCTGTTACTTTCTCTTTCATAGCTCTTAAAAAATTCCGTTAATATGTTTCTTTGAATGACTTTTTAAATTTTATCTTCCTGTAGGATATGTCTCATGAAAGAAGTAAAGCAGAGACTATATATCTCTTCTGCTCATTGTCGTAGTCCTAGGTGCATGATGCAGTGTCTGTTAGACAGAATTGTTAATTGAACAAATTAATCCATTGATAAAGAAAGAAGGTGAATTAGATAAACACCCATGTTCCACTTAATCCTCACAGAAGCTTTGGGAAATACATATAATTTCCAAATTACAGATAGGAAAACCGAGACTCTTCAAATTATTCAGCCTGTTTAAGGCAATCCAGTGACCAGATTATCTGAGTCAACTCTCCAGACACTCATTTTTACCCATGTGAAAATTCCTAGAATACTGAATTAGTAATAAGAAAGTAGCTTGTGACAGAGTTAGCCATAACAATGAATGGTATCTGTAGTTCCAAATATTTTGTCCCAACTAAAGAATTCATTCTGCCCCTACCACGATGAAACCCATGTCCCTGGAGCCTATGGAATGTCTCTGCCAACTCTCTTCTGGGTTCCTCTCTCCTAGATGGGATTACATGAACCTTGCTAATTTCTGAGGACTTTGTTCCTTTTCCCTGGGGTACGTGCAGACACTGTCCTTCTATTATCATGCCAGCAGAAAAGATAAATTAATTAAATTGCCTAAGATCATGCAACCACTAAGCAGCAAAGCTGGTTTAAGCTTAGGTCTGCCTGACTCCCAGGCTCTTAACCCCATTGTTAGAATACTAAAGTCACAGCTTTTCATAATTATGTTCCAGTCCTGACCACAAGGTCTGGTCATTTTCAATTACACTTCAGTGATTCCCAAGTTACCTCAATGCTGAAGTCTCCCCTTTACCTAAAAAGTTTTCCTTCTACATACAAAGAAAGATCATCCAGAAAAAAATGTCCCTTGGAATTATTCCCCACATCATGTTCATCAATAGAAATTTGGACCCAGAGACCTCACTGTGAGGCTATCAGTCCCTTTTTCGTTGGTTGCTCTCATTCATTATAACATGAGGGTAGTGTCCACCCAAAAAGGAGGCCTTTCTCTGACCCCATGTCCCAATCTTAGGGGCATGTAACCCCACAGACATAAATAGCAATCTTTAAGAAGAGACCTTTATTTCATTGAAAGCCCAGGAAAAGAATGCCTATTTCCTGCTTCCTATCATACAGGCCTCTGGGCACTTTGACTGAATTTCCTCTTGCTTCCTTTGTACAAGCTTACTTTCCACTGGTTAGTTCCCAGATGTACTCCTTGGTGGGAGGTGGGCGTAGAAGGTTACCACCTGCTTCTGGGGCTGCCAGGCCAGAAGAGCCTTCCCAGTGGGTGTGTCTCAGAGGAAGGAAGGGCAGATGTGTGACCTGAAACGAACTGTGTTTGGGGCAAAAGCCTCAGGTATCTCTGGCACCTGCCACTTGCATGTTAGTACCTATTAGCTGCTGTTCCCCAATGAACAGATGCCACGGGAAAACTTTGTAAATTGCTCAATATTAGTAGATCAGTTACCTTAGAAGATTCTTGTAACTTATCTTTGCTGGTTCAAGGGGGCCAAGACCCTGAGATACTACAGAAGTTTAAAATATTACATGAGCTAAATATAAACATATGTGTGTGTCTGTGTATACACGTTTCCAAAAGCTAAATGTGTTTTTATTTCTCCCTGATGCATTTTTTTATTTTGCAAATGTTTTTCCAATGGTTATGTGTTACTTTCATGATTATACTGGTTTACAATTAATCAAAATAATATTATTTTTTTAATCAATGTAAGACTTGATAAGCTAATTAAAATGTCAAGTTCAATAATAATTTGAGGAGGTAAATGAGAATGGAACGCTGGTAGAAGAAGACACATAAATTCATTCCCTAACACAAATCATATGATGACACTTCACATCATTTTACACAACTACTGTGCAAAGCCACAATAGTTTCTCATGGAGCTTAGAATTCTAAATCCTCATCACAGCCCAACGTGATCTGGCCCTCCCAGCATCTTTGATCATACCTTCTGCCACTCACCTCCTTACTCACTGCAATTGGATTCTTGAACATGACAGCCTGTCCCTGTCTAAGGACATTTACACAAGCTGTTCCTTTTGCCTGGAACTCTGCCCTCCTGCCTGCACATGACATCTCCTTGAATGGATACACAAGTCTCAGTTCAAATGCCACTTCTTCAGCAAGACCTTTCCTGATTACCCACTCCAAATTAGCAGCCTCCCATGCTCCCCACAGTCACCAACTGGAACAACGCCTATCTCGTTCTCTTGATGATATTTATTACCATCTGAAATTACCATGCTCACTTATGTGTTCCAAACTGCTATACATTTTAATATCAGAGATGATCATGGCTCTCCTATACATATAAAATGAACATGTATCAGAGATCCTCTTTAACTCAAAAACTCATGAGGTAACCAGTGAAATGTTACAACCAGTGCAACAGAGAAGTCCGAGTGCCACACATGGATATTCATCTAAAGAATGTTAAAATCAATTTATAAAGTGACGTCAAACTGGCAAAAATGCTCCACATTGACAGGTGATAATCAAATGCATTCCATCAGACACAGTTTGCGTATTTATGGACGGGAATTCACTGCCTTGCTAACAGTTTTCTACAACTTCTCTCTCTACACAGCTGTAAAATGGCCTTTCGTTGAAGAGACACAAAGACTCCTCCCCCACCTACAGTATCAAATAATCTCCAGAGACTCTACATTCACTGACAGGATATTCAGTGACCTCTTTTACTCGTTTCGAAGTCATCCACGGTTTTTCCCTATGTTATCTATTACTACCTGAAATTATTTTGTTCCTTCGTTTGTTCCTTTTTCTAATCTCCTTGCCCTGGAATGTAAGTTTCGTGAGCACAGAAACTGCCTGCCTTATTCATCAAGTTTTCCCCAGAGCCCAGAACTATAGCTGATTTATACTGTGTGTTCAGAAATATTTGTTTAATAAACAGGTGACCAATAACTACTTGACAAACAAGAGTCACACTCACAAGTTTGAAAAATGCAAATTAAAATAAGATAATCACTTCTTCCCTTTCGTATTTGCAAGGGACAGTAAAAGGCCCCATCAAGTTCTGCCGAGCCTATGAAAAGAAGGCATCATGGACCGTCAGAGGCCAATGCCAGCACCAATCCTTCTACGACATGAACTGCATTTCCTAGAATCTCCTTACTAGGCAGTTCCGAGTTAGAGTTTGCCGAAGGGAAGAACTCATGGGAAATGTGGAAGGCAGAAGTGAAGCAGAAGCCAGGGACCCTAGTGGCCAGAGGCCGTGACGTTTTAGACCCGCCCATAAGTTCCCGCTCTGCAATCATGGTGGCAATCATGGTGACCGGTGGTGTAGACTCTCCGACATCTCCGTGGGCTCTCGCTTCTCTACCCAGCCTGGAATGATGTGGTTAGCGATGGATGTTCCCAACTTCCAGCACAGCCCTCCAGACCCTCAACTTCTACACCCTTCCCACACTCATGCAGGCCTAATTCCTATAATAAACTCTATTCCCTAAAAAACTTGTAGCGAGTGGTTTCATTTTCCTGGCCAAACCCAGACTAATACAGGAGGGATTTCACGCACAGCTTTTCTCTTTCATTCAGCAAGCACGTACGCCTTACATGGTTAGTGGTCTTGGAGAACAATTCAGTAATAGGCAAAAAGTTCACAACCTTTGACCCAGTTACTTCACTCCTAAGAATTAATCTAGTCTGAGGAAGTAATCATTAAACAAGATAAAGATCTAGGCGTATGTAATAGGTTGTTAGTGGGAGCAAATTAATATCTTTTTCCCAAATAAGTGAAAACCAAAAAGCCCAACAGGGAAGTAGTTTAAAACTTAAGGTGTATTCGTAAAGTATTTTGTACCTTATACGAGTCATGGTTTTTTTTTAATTGCTTTACGATACAGTAAAATTACCACAACTAAAGTTAAATGAAAATACAATCTATCAAATAATGTATGAAGTATCTCAATTTGCTAAAATAAAAATAAAGTGAATACCACATTCTGGGGCATGTTATCTTTGTGACTTGGGGCAGATAGGTTAACTTTTTGAATTCCAGTTTCCATATCTGTCAAGTGGAGATCGTAACACTTGCCGCGACTTTCCTAAAGAGTCAGATAATACAGGTTTTTTATCTGAAGCACCAGACCAACGTAAGGAGCCATACATACTTGCACCCTCACTGCATAGCAGGAGGAGCACAGCATAGTGGTTAGCACCAAGCCAGCTGGGAGCTGGGAGCCAGCTGCCAGGGTTCAAATCCTGGCTTTGCCACTTACTGACAGTGTCATATTAAGAAAGTCACTTTGGGGGCGCCTGGGTGGCTCCGTTGGTTAAGCATTCAACTCTTGGTTTCGGCTCAGGTCATGATCTCACGGTTCGTGGGTTCAAGCCCCGCATCAGGCTCTGTGCTGACGGCACGGAGCCTACTTGGGATTCTTTCTCCCTCTCTCTCTGTCCCTCCCTTGCTCGCTCTCTCTCTCTAAAATAAACATTAAAAAATTTTTTTAAAAGAAAAGAAAGTCACTTTGTCACTTCACCTCAGTATTTCCATCTGAAAAATAGACTTAAAACTAGTATTTTTTCATATTGTTATTATGAAAACTAAGTTAGATAGTTTAGGCAAAATTTAGGACAACACTTAGGACATGGTAAAAGTTAAACAGATGGTATATCTTCCTCTAGCATTGATTAACTTTTCCAGCATCACCTAGTTAACACTGATACTGTAGAAATGAGCATATAAATCGCAGTATTAACACCTGCACTTTTCATACTCTGTCTCCTCAGATATTCACAACAACACTATGAAGA
This sequence comes from Panthera uncia, assembly GCF_023721935.1. NCBI lineage: Eukaryota > Metazoa > Chordata > Mammalia > Carnivora > Felidae > Panthera > Panthera uncia. The sequence goes on along the minus strand of NC_064812.1, from coordinate 11,629,177 downwards.
AGGCATTGTCACCCCAATCCTACAGTCAGGGCATCTGGAGCTCACTGAAGCTGTGACTTGTCCAAGGGCACACAGCTGAAGAATGTAAAAGTAAGAGCTTCATCCCACGACAGGCTAACTCCAGCCTCCTAGGACTCTTCCCTTTGGGCCATAAATCATAGCAACTTTTAATTTCAGGTCTCTGGTAACATTGTGATTCACTGCATTATTCTTAATGTCCCATATTGTGGGATCTTTTTTCCCTTAGACATCAAGAATTAGTTCTTGGGGCACCTGGGTGGCTTAGTTAGATAAGCGCCGACTCTTGATTTCAGCTCACGTCATGATTTCGCGGTTCGTGAGTTCGAGCTCCACGTCGGGCTCTGCACTGCCAGTGCAGGGCCTGCTTGGTATTTTCTCTCTCTCCCTCTCTCTCTCTCACCTTCCCTTGCCCATGCTCTCTCTCTCAAAGTAAATAAATAAACTTAAAAAAAAGAATCAGTTCTTAAGCATTATCACTGTCCCACAGTACCTAATACGGTGCCTGGCTAGCACTAGGCTCTGATACATCAGTGTCAAATGAATGAAGAAATGCATGTATGCCAAGTCAATGGGGGAAAGACAATAATTTTCTCCTACCTATTAAGGCTTTTTTTTTTTAAATAGCAAGAATAAATGCTGAGATAACTAGCTATGCAAATAGTAACCACTCAGCTCCCAGCAAACTACTGTAATCTCCCTGACTAGTCCCCCATTAACTTCAGTCAATAGTGCAACCCTATGGCACATTAAGCTCAGAATTTGATCCAAAAGAAACATAATCAGTAGGCACATAGGCAATAGTTCTGATTAAATACAGCCTGCTGGAATTAAAACACCATAGGCTGTTTGCAGAACTCCGTGGCTTTAATTAGATGAACCCCATTTTAATAGCAAAGATACAACAATGTATTCTTCAGGCCCAGTGTAGTGACAAACGTAATTAGTCTAGGATACAGTGCAGCTGATCTGCATCCAGTTGTGGAAATTACAAGATGATCAATTAAAGCTGCCCAACCTAATTCCTCAAAGTCTCATTGGGTGGACTGAGGTAGGCACTTCCTGTGTCAGCCTTCGGGGAGCAACTGATCTCGCCAACATTCCCACAGGAAGGGAACTAACATTTGTTAGCCACTGATTATGTGCTGGGCTCTGAGCTTTGGCATTTGCATAGACCATCTCTGTCAATCCTCCCAGTGACCACGATTTTACAAATGTGCAAACTGAGGCTCAGAGAGGTCACGTAAATTATTCTGACATGTATCTGGTACGTGGCAGAGCTTGGATTCAAACCTGGAGTTGCCTGGTTTCAAAGATGTTGGTGCTGGCTGGGCCAGGTAAGAGGTAGGTCTGCCTGAGTTCAAATCCTGGCTCCTGTACATAGCAAGAGAGAGCCTTGGCAAGCTTCCTAAATTTCTCCATCTTCCGGAGTCTCATCTGTCAAGTGGATATCACAGCAGTACTGTTTCATAAAACAGACATGGAAAGTAAATCAGACTGCATGAAGAGCAAAGAGTTGTTATTAGCTGTTGACTATAATTTCATGGGGTGTTGCTAGCATGCACCTCTGAGGGGTCACAGAAATGAGCAAGTAGAGTCCAGAGAGTTCCACATGTTTGGATGAGGTCACAGATAGTAAGTGGCAGAGCTAGGACTCAACTTAGCACAGAACCCCTTAAACACTCAGTCAAGTGCTACAGATTTTCACTATACCTCTGTTGATCCTCAGAACAAACCAGCCAGATGGGGAGCACAGAAGCCCGACATAAGGAGACTGACTGAGCTCAGACCAACGAGGTGACCAGACCGTGGTAGTCATATGTTGGAATGAAGAGGAAGGCTTCACCTCCTCCCACCCCACAATGTCTGTAGCACTGGTGCTCTGAAGGCTGAGTGCATGCTTAGGATGATCGAGGTCCAAATGCCAACCCTGCAGCTTATCAACGGTGAGACCCAGTTCTCCCACCTACAGGACAGACATGGTAGGGGTCCCCAGCACATATATCGTTGTTGTAAGTGTTAAATAAGCTATCGTTGGGGAGATGCTTAGGACTGCACTTGGTACTATTTTGCCTTGCTGTGGCCAAGTTCCATGATCTCTGCATGGGAATACAACAGTTCTTACCTTCTGGAATGCTTGTGAATATGAAATGAGTTGATCCATGTAACATGCTTAGCATGGTGTCAAGATATGATGGAAACACTAGGTAAACACTGCTTGCTTTCGTCATGTAGTAGCAGCGATGATGGTGGTGGTGATAATAAGCCATCAAGGTACACATCTCCCATAGAGATAATCCTCCCTGCATTGCTACCAGACCTTCACACCATAACCTGAGTGGTAATTTTGTTGGTCTTGGCTTCTTTCCCAAAAAGTTGACTTGCTCACTCCTGGGGAGAATAAAGTGATCATTCTACCCATTTGCGCCAATATGGGGAGAGTCCATCTTGCTAAGGGGACAGAAAGACAAGTTCACCCATTTAGTTTTCACCTCCTTGAGCTGTTGTAAGGATGAAATTGGACAAGACATGGAAAGATCATACTTGGAGGCACCAGAACTTCCCGTACTTCACAAACAGAACTAGTGTTTTAGACTATCACAGCAGGTGATCCTAGGTCTTCCAGCTCTAACACGCCTCAAATGGAAGACTGTCTGCATATTTGTTTATATGCTGTCTTAGGATGGTGTGAAAGACAATTCTTAGACAGAATCACCCCCTAATGATCCCATACCAATTTAAGACATTATGAGTCCAAAATCTTAACCCAAGAAACTGGTGCTCAAATGACCTACCCCAGTTAACTCAAAAATAATGTAGTTATTTTCAACTCTATCCAGCTGTGTTCTGGGCACCATGGAGAAAAGCAAAAGATTCAGAAAATGTGGTGCCTCCTGGTGCCGCCTCAAGAACTAACCCCTGCGTATCTCTTCGGCAGGAACACGCACCTCTCATCCTGCTCCTCTGTCCTCCAGCCACATTGACCCTCTTTTTGTTACCTGCAACAACCACTCTCCTGACCTCAGAATCCACAAACTTTATTTCCTCTTTCTGAATAGTTCTCTTGCCCCGTCCCTCTGCCCACTCAGGACTTCTCCATCTTATCATCAGCCATCTTTCAGGTCTCCCACAGATGTCACAGAAAAGTGTTCCCCCAAACCATGACAAGGACGCATCCTCCTGTTAGATGCCTCTATCTCAGCCTTCATTTCTTCTCATAGGGCTTATCAAAACCACAATGACACCACTGACCAGGTCACTGGGTGTAGTGTGGACTGTACCCTTCTCGAGGGCAAACTCAACCTAAGAAGGCACTGCAACACTCATTAAAAGTGTGTTCATTTATTTCAGTGATCACAACAGAGTGTGAGGTATTTTGGTGTTTGAGTTTAGTTTTGTTTCTATTTTCTTTTTCAGAAAAGGAATAGTGGCAGATTAAATTCCTTACAACAATCTGGTATTAAAAAGCACGGATCGCTACTACCCAAAGAAATCTACATATTCAATGAAATCCCTATCAAAATAACATCAGCATTCTTCACAGAGCTAAAACAACCCTAAAATTTGTATGGAACCAGAAGAGACCCTGAATAGCCAAAGCAATCCTGAAAAAGAAAACGAAGGCTGGAGGCATCACCATTCCAGACTTCAAGCTGTATTACAGAGCTATAATCATCAAGACAGTATGATACTGGCACAAAAAGAGACACATAGATCAATGGAAAGAACAGAAAACACAGAAATGGACCCACAAACATATGGCCAACTAAGCTTTAACAAAGCAGGAAAGAATAACCAATGGAAAAAAGACAGTCTCTTCAGCAAGTGATGTTGGGAAAACAGGACAGTGACATGCAGGAGAATGAACCTGGACCACTTTCTGACACCAGACACAAAAATAAACTCAAAATCGATGAAAGGCCTAAATAAATGTAAGACAGAAAGCCATCAAAACTCTAGAGGAGAAAACAGGCAACAACCTCTTTGACCTCGACCTCAGCAACTTCTTACTTGCCATGTCTCCAGAGGCAAGGGAAACAAAAGAAAAAATGAACTACTGGGACCTCAGCAAGACAAAAAGATTCTGCACAGCAAAGGAAACAATCAGCAAAACTAAAAGGCAACCGACGGTATGGGAAAAGATACTTGCAAATGACATATCGAATAAAGGGTTAGTATCCAAAATCTATAAAGAACTTACCAAACTCAACACCCCAATAAAACAAACAATCCAGTGAAGAAATAGGCAAAAGACATGAATAGGCACTCTTCCAAAGAAGACACCCAGATGGCTAACAGACACATGAAAAGATGTTCAACATCACTCATCATCAGAGAAAGACAAATCCAAACCACAACGAAACACCACCTCATACCTGTCAGAATGGCTAAAATTAACAACTCAGGCAACAACAGATGTTGGTGAGGATCTGGGGACAGAGGATCTCTTTTGCACTGCTGGTGGGAATGCAAACTGGTGCAGCCACTCTGGAAAACAGTACGGAGGTTCCTCGAAAAATTAAAAATAGAGCTACCCAAGCAATTGCACTACTGGTTATTTATCCAAAGGATACAGGAGTTCCGATTCGAAGGGGCACATGTACCCCAATGTTTATAGCAGCACTACTGACAATATCCAAAGTATGGAAAGAGCCCAAGTGCCCATCAAGTCATGAATGGATAAAGAAGATGTGGTATATGTATGTGTGTGTACACATACACACCCATATTTTGTATGTTATTATGTATTATATGCCGAATTCATACAATAACGTAAACTAAAGAAAAGAAAATGTTATTAAGAATCATATGGAAGAGAAAATACATTTGCAGTACTGTGCCCTATTTTTTTAAAAAAATCCACGTATAAGTGGACCCACACACTTCAAATCCATGTTGCTCACGGGTCCACTGTACTATGTGGTCACACACACACACACACACACACACACACACACACACAATAATGAGGACAATCTCTACATAGTAATATGGAGAGTTCACCAGGGTATATTGCTGAGTGAAAATTGGAAAGTAAAGAACAGCTATAATATGCTACCTTTTGTCTATGGAAAAAAAAAGTAAGAATCTCTATGTTTCATACATTTACAAAACAACAATAACAACAAAACAGAGGAATTATATATCAGAAATTGACAAAAGCAGTCACCTTACAGGAAACACATTAGGGGATATGTGGAGGGGGAAAGAGACAGATGAAAACCTTCTTGTATATACCTTTCTAGGCCGTTATGCCCTTTGAATAATGTCAGTTCATTACCTATTAAAAATAAAGCTAATTCTTAAAAGCACTTCTAAAACTGAAAATAAACCGAGAAAAATAAATCTAACCATATATCAATTTAGTAACATAACCACACAGAAAAACGATTATTTTTCCCCCCAAGATGCTCTGACCACAGTACTTTGACTGAACATCTATGGTGGGATATGCTCCATGGACAAAAAGAACTACAAAGAACATTAACCAAACCTACTTTACGTTATTAACAAAATTCGTGTTGTTATTTTGAAGCTATTTTCTTGTACTGCACAATAAAGCAAATGAGGAATTATATTAATGATGGTCCAGGAAAACATAAGATTCAATTACAGGATAAAACATCAACTGTAGAAGTAATGCTGGAATTAAGTGACAATGGTTGAATGAATGAATGGTTTTAATGACTGTCGATTATCTACCTTAGCCCATTGAAATTGCCTACCCACAACATCACCTGTCACCAAACTCACCCCCCATGCTCAGATTATGCTCCGTAAAATCAGAGTTTCTTGGAGAACTGGCTGCTTTCAGGACTGGATCAGGGAAGGTACGAGGTGAGCCTGGAACACGCTGTCATGTTCAAAGGCAAAGAAGCTTCCAAATAGTAATTGGTATGTCCAAAGGACACAAGCACCAGCAGGAAGGAGTTCATGCTGCCCCGGGTTGTGAACAGAGGAGCACCAAAAGAAGCAGTGATTATAATGGATTGAAACACACTGGACCTACCAGAACCATGCGTCCATAATGATTCCCCAGAGAAAGCCAGGAATACAAATTCATTTGCCACGATTTGAGGTGGTCATTAAAGCACACCTTCCTTTGGAAATTGCTGAAAAGAACTAATTAAGTATTCATTCTGCCTTGTCAGTAAAAACTGTCTCTCAGGGCAAACAGATCCACTTGTGACAGAAAGATCTGTTTCAAACAATAAGTACAAAAGGAATGTTAGCATTATAAAGTCAACCCTTCACCACTCCTAATAGATTCTCAGGCACAGAAGCTGCTATGTTAGCCCAGAAAGGTAGGTAATTAAGTTCAGTCGGAGGACGAAAAGAGAAAGCTTCCAGGGAGTCTGTGTGGGATGAGGCTTGAATGTGAGCCAATAACGAGAACTCAGAAGGACTTGTCACAGGGAGGGATATGCTGGAAGCCTGGAAAAGCTTACAGACCTGCACTGATACTGGAGGGGACTGTTACCCATTAAAGAGATCCAGAGTCAGCACCAAAAAAAAAAAAAAAAAGAAAGAAAGAAAGAAACCTGCAGACAGTCAAAATTATCCTTAGAAAATCCCTTTGGAAGGAGTTTCGTTGTGGCCTCTCAGGAAAGCCCACCACTGCCAGTTTCTGCACAGAGCTGGGACCACATCACAATTTGAGAAACATGAGGTAGTTAGCAACTGAGAGGGACAGCATGCTCTGAGAGGCACGTGGGACCTGAAGCCTACTGAGGGGAAAACAAGAGTCCTGTCTCCCTTCTTTGGCTTTCGGGGGGACATATGGCACATTTGGCAGACTGGCTCCCCATTACTGACGCGGTTTGTTTATACTATTCGTCATTATCCCCACATCCTCTCATTGTAAGCAAGACACCCACATCCTCGGCCTTAGCCTCTGAGTATTCATGGTGCAAAGGTATAAAAGGTGAGGGGCCAGAGATGAGACTAGAGAAGCAGACAGAAGTCACCTTTGGAAGTGAGTAGGTTGCTAAACCAAGCAGTTTAGACTATTGGGGAAGAAGAAGAAAGCTACTGGAGAGTTTCAAGAGGAGTACAGCCGGAGATGTGAGCTTTGAAAAGATGACTCTGGCTTCCTCGTGAAGAAGGGCACGGAAGCCATCAGGGGATTTGGGTGGGGCTGAGGATATAGAGGAGTAAAGAGGTTGTTGTCACTGTTGTGTTGAAATCTGACTTCTTTCTCAGGTCTTCCTTAGTAGAGGCTGGGCATCACATGCACCGGACCTGAGTGCAAAGTTTTCGATCTGAAGGGAAAAACAGATGCCAGCTTTAGAAGCCCAGTGCACAAAGACCAGGCTATTTAGGGATCTAGATTCTTTAGCCACAGAAAGCTAGTGGGTGAGAAGTGGCCGGTTCCCACTGAACTCCCCTGGGCAAATGAAGGGAACCAAGAGGTGTCTCTTCCTAATAACTGACCATAGCAGTAGAAATTGTAAATGGGACCAGGAAGTGGGCCCTTCACTTCAACCCACCTAGAATACATTCAAAATAGCCGCCGCTTACAAAAACAAACCTCAGAATTCTAAAACAGTCTACTTAGCACATACCTACATGTTAACCAAACTTCACTGAGAATCTACCATGTCAGGGACCGCACCATGGGTCAGATTTACAAAAATTAGAAATTAACCCCCTGGGAAGTAAAGGCCTAATCAACGAAACACACAAGCAAACAAGAAATTCAAAACAGGGTGATGGGTGCAAGCAGAGCCAAGCCACACGTGATGGAGGGAAACAGGCTTCCTCCTTACTCTAGTCAAAATACCACTAGCCTGAAGTATGAAAAAGAAAAGAATTCTGGTGGATTTCATTTCCATCTTGCCTCTGCATCAACCAAATGTATTTTTAGTTTCCGACCTTATTGTGAGAAATATTCTTGAAGTGAACAAGACCACCATGATGGTTAGCAGCCACAGTAAAATGAATGAAATTGAATAACTCAGCGATACAGTAGTCCCCTCCTACCTGCGGGGAATAAGTTCCAAGACCTCCAGCAGATGCCTGAAACCATGGACAGTGCCCAATCCTATATGGGCTACATTTTTTTCTACACATACATACATGTGATAAAGTTCAATTTACAAATTAGGCACAATAAGAGATTAATGCCAAAAACTAATAATAAAGTAGAAAAATTATAACAATATGCTATAGTAAAAGTTATGTGAATGTGGTCTCTCTCTCAAAGTATCTTACTGAACTGTACTCACCCTTCCTATTGTGATGATATGAGATGATACAATGCTTCCATGATGAGATGGAGTGAGGTCAATGACGTAGGCATTATCACATAGCATTAGGCTACTGTTTACCTTTTGACGATATGTCAGAAGGATGATTTGCCTCCTGAAGGTGGCTGAAGGTGGCTGCTTGTGGGTACCTGCAACCACAGCTGGGGGGGGGGGGGGGGGGAGGGCTACTGTAGATATCACATAAGTAAAAGAATTTTTTTTAAGGATTTGAGAGCTACAGGAAGACATGTCTACTTTACTCCTCTGCTCCTGAATGCTAAAATAAACAGTGATGGTTGATAGATACGTAGGTGATAAAGACGTGGCTAGATAGAATAGACAATAAATTTCCCTTCTATGTCTCTCATATGGTCTTTGCCACATGGTTATCTGCTTTTTTCAAAACTCTTAATCAAAGGAAAATAAATCTCAGTTAATTTGAAAGTTCTGGTGATCTAGTAGCACACAATGGTGTACAAAAATACACTTTACATCCAAATGCCCATCAATTTGTGAACGCATTTACAAAATGCAGTATTATCCTGCAAAATGCAGTATGTGCCTGAATACCACTCGGCAACTAAAAGTAGCAGGCTATGATATGCACTATAACATGGATGAGTCTCAAAAATATTAAGCAAAGTTTAAGAAGCCAAATGCAAAAAAAAAACCTATATGTATCATTTACATGAAATGTCTAGAATGACTAACGTGTTTAATCTGTAAGACATGTCTATAAAAGGCAAATCTGTACAGACAGAAATCAGATCATGGATGCTTATGGGTGGGAGTGAGCAGGAATTCACTGTAAACAGGCACAAGAAAACTTCTGGAATGAGGGAAGTGTTTCAAAATGGATTGTGGTGATGATGCTTGCCTAACTTTATAAACTTACTAAAATAAACTGGATACTTATAATGGGTGAATTTTATGTTGTGTAAACTATAGTCTAATAAAGCTATTAAAACACACACACACACACACACACACACACACACACACACACACACACACCATGTATTTTTAATCCCAGGTAAATACGAAGTACTTGAAGATAATGCCATGTAACTACCTTATACTGAGCATCTCCTCAAGAGCCAGGTACTTCTACCTCTGTTCCAGAAACCTACCTTGAGACAGGTAATGAGATCAGCCCAGGGACTCACACCACACCCAAGCTGTGGGAAGTTAGGAATGGAAGCCAACTGAACCCACCTCTAAATCCTGTACACAATTTGTTTCATTATTCCCCCCAAATAGAAACAAGTAGCCGCCCCAGATTCACACGGTGTTGTCAGAGTAAGAAATGAGATTCCCCCTGTATCAACTTCCTTCCTCTTCCCCGGCCATGGCCAGGCTCCGCTCCCCTGGTCTCCTGGCCACTGCCTTGGGATCTGCTCTAAGTCCACCGTGGGCATGTCATTCCAGTGCTCAGAAATGGTGCTCTGATGCTGACACGTCGGCGTGAGCCCTTCGCAGCCCAGCTCTGGCACCAGTGATGCTCCCGGGCTTGCTCACTGCTCCCCCGCCAGTCCTGCACTGCTTTGCTCTCAATTTCTCACCACGCTTGGAAGATGATGGCCATCTTCGCTGTCTTCTCATCTCTCTGCCTTTTGTCATGCAGCTCCTCTCGCCTGAAGTACTTGACCTCTCCTTGCCCCTGCCAGGCATTAGCAAACTCCTGCTCTTCTTCTAAAATCATGACAGGGGCACCTGGCTCAAGTCATGATCTCACAGTTCATGAGTTCTAGGCCCGCACTGGACTCTGTGCTGACAGCGCGGAGCCTGCTTCAGATCCTCTGCCTCCCTCTCTGTCTGCCCCTCCCCCATGCGCACTCTCTCTCTTTCTCAAAAATAAATAAACATTTTTCAAAAATAAAAATAAAATAAAATCATGACCAATTACCATATTCTTAGGAGAGTCCTTCCACTGGTTCTCTGAGCACAGTTAGTTATTTCAGACAGCTTGTGCGTACTTTGATCATTTTCTTCAGTCTCTTAAGCAGCATTTAAAAACATTTACCCATTATCAGCCTAGTGTATTTGTTCTATTTTCTTTATAACTGCAGCATGCATCATTGAAGAGCTTAGTTGGATTCAACTCCCCATTCCATCATTTAGTAGCTCTGTGACTTTGGACAGATTATGTAAACTCTTGATACATCAATTTTCCCAACAGTAAAATGAAACCAATGAAAGAATATACTTCACGGGTATTTATAAGAATTAAATATACTCATAATCATTAAGGAGAAAACATATCTTCTGCTCCATAGTAAGTGCTTAATAAATATTAGCTCATAATATTAATTTTTACTATTATTGTAAGGGCTCAATAAATGTGACTTGAATAAATAGGAGAGAGAAGGAGGGAGGGAGGGAGGGAGCGAGGGAGAGGTGAAGGGAGGGAGGGAGGGAGGGAAAGAGAAGGCAGAGTTCCCCTTCATAGCATGGAGAATAGCACAAGTTTTACATGCAGCAGCCCTGAATCTTTGCCCTGCTGCTTCTACACTGGGTAACCTTGAACAAGTTATCTGGCCTCCATGTGTTTCAAGGTGAATAAGGATTCTACTGGATAACACGTGTAAAGTACCTAGCACGCAAGACCGAGCCCATAGTAAGTAATGGAAACAAAGTTTTATGGAAAAGAAAAATCTTCTGCTTAACTCCTGTAGGCAAAGGCCACCTGCATGTACACACTATAGGATGCTATCTGAAAGCCCAGGACTGAGGGATTGTTGAGAAGGGTGGATGTGAAACATTATGACTTAGTCTCACCCCCACCTCCATCCTGTCCCAAAGCACATGGGTGTTATAGAAAAGTTTCTTCCAACATGGTCACCTTCAATGAATCTTCATTTGTTTTTCGCCCACTTCCTCGTGAGAATAATATTAAGAGCACAAAGAAAATAGTTCAGTGAAAACAAAAAACTAGCCAAAAAGCAATGAAGAAATTCTCAACAAAATATCAGCAAACCATACAGACACACAGAAAAAGAATTAAACACCTGGACAAATTGGGATTTGTCAAAGGAAAACAAGGCTGTGCTAGCTCTTTTTATAGAAATCGGAAGAGCCAAACAATACTGAAAACTAAGAACAAGGCTGAAGGACTTACACTTCCCAACTTGAAAATTTACTATAAAGCTACTCTAATCAAGACGGTGAGGTACCGACCTAAGGACAGACATATAAATCAATGAAACTAAGGGCCCCAAAATAAACCTTACATTTATGGTCAACTGTTTTCACAGAGTGGTCAAGAAAATTAAACAGGAAAGAAAATGTTTTCAACAAATGTTGCTGGGACAATTGACTATTCACCTGCAAAAAAGATGAATTTGGACACCTACACACCATACACCAATACTCAAAGTTGATCAAAGACCAAAATGGAAGAGCTAAAACTCTTCTTCTTCTAAAGCTCTTAGAAGAAAACACAAGAGAAAAATCTTCATGACTGTGGGGTAGGCAATGATGTCTTAGATACGACACAAAAGCACAAGCAACAAAAGAGAAAACTGCAAAATCAGACTTAACATTGAAAACTTCTGTGACCCAAAAGACACCATCAATAAAGTGAGAAGACTTCCACAGAAGGGGAGCAAATATTTGCAAATCATATATCTGATGAGGCACTTGTACCTGGAGACTATAAAGAACTCTTACAAGTCAATAATAAATAGACAAACAACCCAATTTAAAAATGGGCCGAGGATTGAATCGACATTTCTCCAAAGGTGGTACAGGAACAACCAACAAGCACATAAGAGGATGCTCAACATCATTATTCACTAAGAAATGCAAATCAAAACAATAACATAGTACTTCACACCCAGTAGGATGGCTAGAAACTAGAAGTCAGATAAAACAAGAGTTGGCAAGGACGTGGAAAGATGAGAACCCTCATACATTGCTGGTGACATGTAAAATGTTACAGCCACAATGATCAACAGTTAACAGCTTCTTAAAAAGTTAAATATAAACTTACCATATGACCCAGCAATTCCAATCCTAGGTATCTGCCCAAGAGGAATGAAAGCAAGTTGTCTACAAGAAAAATTTTTAAAGAAGGAAAAATGAATGTTCATGAATGTTCATAGCAGCATTACTTGTAATAGCCAAGAAGTGAAAAAAAACCTCCAAATGTCACTGCACACTTTTTATATGGATTCGTTAATCCAGCTAATTTGAATGTCAGTTTCTCTTGCATTTTACATTTGTCTCTGAACTTTCAAAACAATCAACATTTTGTATTCTGAAAATGAGACTTTAATTTTATCAACTTTGCTATTTTTGCAGCCTTACGCCCCAGTCCCTCCCCTCCCCAAGCCCTGCCTCTGCTATAGTCCTTAAGCAAAACTCATCCACTCTTGCTAGGAAACAGAGAAAACCGTCCTAGATCTGGTTTAAAATATTTGCTTCACAGTTTTCAGGGAATGAGGCCAGTTGAGCTTTTCGGCAAAATTATTTTCACTGAACAGGTTTACAGGGAATTGATGTTTTGGTGAATTGCCTTTTGGCAAATGGATTTTCAGCAAATTGACTGAGAGCCAGTGAACAACTCAGTTCTCCTCCTGTACATTCTACCTCCTCCTAGCTATGTTCCTTCTTCACAGAAATGAGTCCACTGATGGTCACAAGCTTTCATTGTTTGAACCTCTCAAGAGCTTCCAGGCTTTGAGACCTAAAGCTTGTCAATTCAGATTTATTGCCAGGAGCACGGATGATAACAAGGGCGAAAGATGCAAACCGGGTAGCATTCACTATTTGTCCCCTTCCCTTTTTATCTTCATTGACCATGAAATCCTTTCTTCAAAAGTATAACGTGGACTAATATATAAAGGAGATAGAAGGAGATAAGCTCTTTCTGAGGTGGGAGCCATTAAGCTCACCACCACCCCCACAACCTCTCCGATGTGAACATCTGTTCCCCTAGTAGCCTGAGTTCCTTGGAAGGTGACCTGGCACTCTACATATCACAACTTAAAAATCCCTACTTTCCAGCTGCAGCAACATTTTTCTAGACATATCTTCGGGGGCAAGGGTAATAAAAGCAAAAATAAACTATTGGGACTACATCAAAATAAAAAGCTTCTGCACAGCAAGGAGACAACAAAACTAAAAGGCAACCTACAGAATGGAAGAAAAGATCTGCAAATGGCATATCTATCTGATAAAGGGTTAGTATCCAAAATATATAAAGAACTTATACAACTCAACACCCAAAAAACAAATAATCTAATTAAAAAATGGGCAGCAGACACGAACAGACACTTCTCCAAAGACATACAGGTGACCAACAGACACACGAAAAGATGTTCATTATCACTTGCCATCGGGGAAATGCAAATCGAAACCACAGAGATATCACTTCACATCTCACATCTGTCAAAATCGAAAACACAAGAAATAACTGCTGGCGAGGATGTGGAGAAAAAGGAACCTTCTTGGACCATCGGTAGGAATGCAAACTGGTGCAGCCACTCTGGAAAACAGTATGGAGGTTCCTCAAAAAGTTAAAAATAGGAACTACTGGGTATTTACCTAAAGAATACAAGAACACTAATTCAAAGGGATACATGCACCTTTATGTTTCCTGCAGCATTATTTACAACAGCCAAAATATGGAAGCAACCCAGGTATCCATTGAGAGACGAATGGATAAAGAAGATGTCGTCTATATAAACAATGGGATATTATTCAGCCATAAAAAAGAATGAAGTCTTTCCATTTGCAATGACCTGGATGGAGCTAGAGAGTATAACACTAAGTGAAATAAGTCAGTCAGAGAAAGACAAATACCACATGATTTCACTCATATGTGGAATTTAAGAAACACAACAATCGAACAAAGGAAAAAACAAGAGAGATAGAGACAAACCAAGAAACAGACTCTCGATTATACAAAACAGATGGTTACCAGAAGTGAGGTTGGTGGGGAGGGGGAGGACACGTGATGGGGATTAAGGAGTACACTTGTGGCAATGAGAACGGGGTGATATATGGAATTGCTGAACCTGTATTGTACACCTGAAACTCACATAACACTGTAGTTAAGTATGCTGGAATTTGAAATTTAAAAAAAATTTAGGTGGCTCAGTTGGTTAAGGGTTTGACTCCTGATTTTGGCTCAGGTCATGATCTCACGGTTTGTGAGATTAAGCCCCATATCTGGCTCCACGCTGACAGTATGGAGCCTGCTTGGGATTCTCTCCCTCTCTCTCTGCCCCTCCCCAGTTCGTTCATTCGTTCTCTCTCTCTCTCTCTCTCTCTCTCTCTCTCAAAAATAAAAAACTTTAAAAAATACAAATTAAAAAAATGTTAAGTCACTAATTTCATCCAGTCACATCTTTTCACAGATGAGAAAACTGAAACTCAGAGAGTCCCAGTGACCTTAGTCAAATTCAAAGGGAGGAATACAAAACCAGTGAATATTAACTCCTCCCAAAAGGTGATAACTACAGCCATTTCTCACTATTTGGTATAGAAATCCATGGTACCCAAATGACTTCCCAAATTGACAATGGAAACAACACGGATATCTACTCCATCAGATCAAATTCCAGCTCTATTTCTTCCTATCTGTGTAAATTTGGGCTGTCTCTTAACCTATCTGAGCCTCAGCTTTTTCATCTGTAACGAATGGACAAAAATGTCTAACTTAGCAGATTTCTGTGGCAATTAAACGAGCTAATATATATAAGCGCTTAGACACCTGCATGATAGTAGGTACACAAAATGTTATTTCCTTTCCTTCCTCCTCGCCTCCTACCTTTCTTTCTACTGTACACAGGACCTGAGGATTTGCATATTGTGTCTATCTTTCAAATGTAATCCTCCCCAAAAATTCACTAGCACTCAAAATAATCTGTGACCACAAGTCCAAATAAAGTTCACATTGATCAGTCATTTAAAACCCACAAAGTAAATAAATGCTACAGGGAGTAGCAAATAAAGCTGAAAATAGTTAAAAGCCATATAAATTTGCATCAGAAATATCACTTCCCTTTGACACCTCTCAAACATCTATCACCTCATTTTGGTGCTTTTCACCGTCTTTTCTCCAAAATTCTACTGGAAGCTTCCTGTGTGCATCTAGGAGATAGGAACCAATAGCTTTTCTAGAGGTTCCCAGACTTCACAGCTCTCCATCATGCAGTCTCTCAGGGGAAATAATGCCCAGTCCCACCTGCTGAGCACCTTACGCAGTTCCCAAGTTAAGGTATTCCTAGAAAGCTAAATAATATACCAGTGGAAAAATGACTGCCACATGAAATTCTCAGGGCTTGCCTGGAACTCCTGTTAGGGCTTCAGCTGGAGGGAAGAGAGAGGAGAAGTAGGAAGAGAAATGTACAGATTAGAACTACTAGGAAACGTGAGAGAAAAGGGCAGGCTGTAATGTCTAGTCTGCCCTCTATTTCTGACGGGTGAGAGGCGAGCTGTCCCCCATGGGCAAGAGAATGACCTTCATCGTGGTCACCTTCCCAGCTGCCTTTTCTTGAAAGCCTTTTATGGAACAGGTGCCAGGCTAGCAGCTTTATCTACAGCGTCCGTTTGAAATTTAGACCCCCATCTAACACTTCCTAACTCTTATTTTTTAAGGAAGGAGAAAATTTTAAACTCTGACCAAAAATGACAATTTCATCTCCATAATAAGATATGAAAGATCTCCACAGGCTCACCGATTCCCCTTCAGTATCCTTGAAATGCCCCTACTTAAAAGTCATCAAAGTTCACTGCTGCTTTTATTTATTTATTTTTTTTACTGCTTATTTATTTTTGAAGTGGGGACACAGGAGAAGGAGACAAAGGATCTGAAGCAGGCTCGGCACTATCAGCACAGAGCCCAATGTGGGGCTTGAACTCAGGAACTTTGAGACCATGACCTGAGCCAAAGTTGGACGTTCAACCAACTGAGCCACGCAGGCGCCCCTCACCCCTGCTTTTAGACTAATAAACCAAACACCTTACATCAGCCAAGACATCCAGCGTGATTTCATTCCTGCTTACCTGTCCTGCCTCTTATTTTCTGCCAGCCCCTACTGTCATATCATATACTCAACACAAAAACATAATTGTGTGTTATCACCTGTCCCTGTTACCCTTCCTCCTCACCTTTGTGTACTCTTTTCTGTCTCTCTCCCTCTGCTGGTCTCCCTTTCACTCTATCAGAAACGCTCCCCTGGGTCTCCCTCTCCTCTTCCTTCAACTTAGATAACTCGTTCTCAGATTTTCAGGCCCTTACTTGGAAAGCCTTCCCAACCATCCCAGGACTACATTAGATGACTCCCTAATAAGACTACCTCCTTGTCATGGACCCTTGAATCACTGCATCACAGATTCTGTCGGAGACTATCACGGTTGGAAACCTTATTCCAACCTTCTCAGGGTATTGACTGGGAAACGGAGCCCATCAGAAACCACCACCAAAAAGTCAAACTTAGGACATGAGTTCTACCCCCTTTCTCAATGACTTGGTGAAAACAGGCCCCCCAGGTGATTATAACAATCTGCTGCCCAGTCACCCAGGTCCTCCATGCAGTTCTGTCCTGAAGAACTTTTGGGCCTGACTTTTCCGTCCCTATCTGCCTCTCTCTCTCTCTCTCTCTCTCTCTCTTCTCTACTCCATCACACCACCTCATTTATTGCACAGGAATGCTGCTGATGAAATATTTTTCACCAAGTCATGCATAATTGGTTTAATGTCTCATCTCCCTAGAGCATTTGCATTTTAATAGGGGACAATATTTTATTAGCATTAATGTTAATTATTAAGTAAAATAGCATTCATTTTTATAGCACGTTAGAGTTTACAAGACACATTTACATAGAGTATCAAATCTATAGTCACAGAGGTGAAGAGAGGAATGTGCTTTCATTAAAAGAAAAAAATTACTTTGAATTACAATTTCTTCCTGTGTGATGACTCTTCTCTGTACCTGGAGACAGAGGGTATTTAAATTGAGATATTATACACAAGTAACAAGCGATGCTAAACCCTACACTGTTTGTATAATTAAGAAAGACTGTGAAGTATTCCTCCATTTTAATAGAAAATTTTTATTTTGCTATAAATTATGCTCATTGTAACAAATTTAAAGAGTGAACTGTTTCCCCAAAAGGTAACTCTTGATAAGAACATGTTCTTAAGGGAATGATGTTCTGAAAAAACATCAGTTATCACTAAACAAGGCAGAGTTCCGTTCACAACTATACTAGAAACACAAAGCTAGGAGGTTAGGACATATGCCCAGCTTCCAATTTTGTTCGTCTCTTTGCCCTCTCTTACATTTGGAAATCCGTCAGAGAAGAAAACATGGTAGGCTTTTCTGGTTGGATCTTAGTTCTCTGGATTCAGTCATTGAAGGAGGGATGTGACAAGAGGGGATTTTGCAAAACTTAATCAAATGGTTATTGCCAGATTGCAATGAGTCAAGAGACTAGAAATGGAAATATTGGCCAGAACTCTAAATAAGATATAATTAGGGTCCAATCCAGGATTGCAGCAGTGGAGAGGGAAAGAAAGTGAATGCATGGACATAATGTGAATGCATCTCCAGTATTGACTGAAGTGCCATCATCCTGCCATGATGCCACAATCTTAAACTCATTAACTTTGACAAGCAACTCAAAAAGAATGAAAAGCCACATTCAACATGGTGATGTAATCAGAGCCTCTATTTTTTTTCATGTAAAATGTCTAACGTTTGTTTAATAATTGGTAAGAATAAGAAACTGGACTCAGAATTACTAAAAAAATTACTTAGTAAATATTACTAAGAATAAGAAACTGACAATAGAAACAAATACACAAGTGACCCACTTATTAGATTTTAAAACTGTGTTACTGTTTTCAAGAACATAGATGACAGGATATAGAACATTGTCAGATAAATGGAATCTTTAAGAAAGAATCAAATGGGAATTCTGAAGTAAAAAATAAAATAACTGAAATTAGAAATGCAATAAATAGACACAACGGATTGCATATAGCTATAAAAGGATGAGTGAACTAAAAGAGGTACCAGCAGAAATGATCCAGATTGAAGCACAGAGGGATCAAAAAAAAAAAAAGTCAAAAAAACAAAATATAAATAATAAGGAAAAAAAAGAGTATGAGAAACAAATGGACAATAGTGAAAAAGTAAGGCATATATGTAATTGAAATTCCACAAAAGGAGGAAAAAACATGCTGACAAATATGTAACTTTCAAACGCATGTGGGACATTTACCAAACTGACCATATAGACCTACATAAAGCAAGCTTCCAAGCATCCACACAATTCACAGGACGGACATTATTTGAAATGGGTTTTATGATGGCACCAGATATAAACTAAAAATACCTAATAAGATACCTAATAGGCAACAAGAACATTCACAAATGTTTGAAAATTGAATAATAAACTGCTAAACAATACATTCAACGATAAATCACAAGGAATATTAGAAAATATGTTAACTGAATGATATTGAAAATCTGACACTTAAAACTTGTGGCATTCACATATATGAAAAACTTACAGCTAACATCAACATTACCAAGGCTTTTCCCCTAAGGTTGGGAACAAGACAAGGATGTCCACTCTCACCATTTTTATTCAACATAGTGCTGGAAGTCCTAGCCACAGCAATCAGAAAACAAAAAGAAATATAAGGCATCCAAATTAGCAAGAAAGAAGTAAAATTTCACTATTGCAGATGATATGACATTATATGTAGAAAACCCAGAAGACTCCACCAAAAACTGCTAGAACTGATAAACGAATTCAGTAGAGTCACAGGATACAAGATCAAAGTACAGAAATCTGCTACATTTCTATTACACCAATAATGAAGCAGCAGAAAGAGAAATTAAGAAAACAATCCTATTTACAATTGCATCAAAAGTAATGAGTAAGATACGTAGGAATAAACCTAACCAAAGAGGTAAAAGACCTGTACTCTGAAAACTATAAAACACTGGTGAAAGAGAATGAAGACAACACAAAGATATGAAAAGACATTTTATCCTCATGGGTTGGAAAAACAAATAGTGTTAAAATGTCTATACTACCCAAAGCAATCTACAGGTTTAATCAGTCCCTACCAAAATACCAACAACGTTTTTCACAGAACTAGAAAAAAAGATCTTAAAATTTGTATGGAACCACAAAAGAACCCAAATAGCCAAAATTTTGAAAAAGAAAAGTTGAAGGTATCATAATTCTGGACTTCAAGTTATATTTAATCAAACAGTATGGTACTAGCACGAATCAGACACATAGATCAACAGAACAGAATAGAAAGCCCAGAAATAAACCCACAATTATAGAGTCAATTACTCTTTGACAAAGCAAGAAAGACTATCCAATGAGAAAAAGGCAGTCTCTACAACAAATGGTGTTAGGAAAACTGGACCACTTTCTTTTGCCATTCACAAAAATAAATTCAAAACAGATTAAAGACCTAAATATGATATCTGAAACCATAAAAATCCTAGAATAGAACACAGGCAATAATTTCTATGTCTCTGACATACACTATAGCAGTATTTTTCTAGATATGTCTTCTGAGGCAAGAGTAATAAAAGCGAAAGTAAGCTATTGGGACTATATTAAAATAAAAAGGTTCTGCACAGCAAGGGAAACAGTTGATAAAATTAAAAGGCAACCTACAGAATGGGAGAAGATATTTGCAAATCACATTATCACATAAAGGATTAGTATCCAATATATATAAAGAACTCATATCACTCAACACCCAAAAAACAAATAATCCAATTTAAAAATGGGCAGAATACATGAACAGACATTTCTCCAAAGAAGACATACAGATGGCCAATAGACACATGAGAAGATGTTCAACAATAGTTACCATCAGGGAAATGCAAAACAAAACCACAATGAGATAACACCTCACATCTGCCAGAATAGCTTAAATCAGAAACACAAGAAACAAAAGGTGTTAGTGAGGCTGTGAGGAAAAAGGAATCCTCGTGCACTGTTGGCAGGAATGAAAACTGGTAAAGCCACTCTGGAAAACAGTATGGAAGTTCCTCAAAAAGTTAAAATAGAACTACCCTACAAATTCAGCAATTACACTACTGGGTATTTACCCGAAGAATACAAAAACACTCATTCAAAGGGATATGTGCACTCCTATATTTCCTGCAGCATTATTTACAACAGCCAAATTATGGAAGCAGTCCAAGTGTCCATTGAGAGATGAATGGATAAAGATGTGGTCTATATAAACGATGGAATATTATTCAGCCATAAAAAATGAAATCTTGCATTTGCAATGACACAGATGGAGCTACAGAGTATAATGTTGAGCAAAATAAGTCAGTAAGAGAAATACAAATACCATACGATTTCACTCATATGTGGAATTCAACGAACAAAATAAATAAGCAAAGAGGGGGTGGAGAGAGACACAATCAAGAAACAGACTCTTAATTATAGAGAACAAACAGATGGTTACCAGAGGTGAGGTGGGTGGGAGGATGGGTTAAATACGTGATGAGGACTAAGGAGTACACTTGTTGTGATCAGCACTGAGTGATGTATGGAGTTGCTGAATCACCATACAGTACACCTGAAACTAATATAACACGTTGTATTAACTATACTGGCATTAAAAGAAAAAACTTTTTTAAAAAAACTTGTGGCATGTAACTAAAACATATATTAGAAAAGAAGAAAAGTTGAAACATCTATTTACCTCAAGAAGTTTAAATCTTAAAAAGAACAAATTAATCCAAATAAAGCAGGAGGAGGAAAACAACTAAGATAATAGAAGAAAATAATGAAATAAATATAAACTTGGAATACAGAAATCAATGAATTCAAAAGTTGATTCTTTGAAAAGACTAATAAGGTGAAGAATCCATAGCAAGAGAGAGACAAAGCAAATAACCAGTATAAGGAAAGAAAATATAGACATTACTTTGTGTCTAATGATATTAAAATGCAATACAATATAAATAAAATAGGATACAATAACTTTGTGTTAATAAATTTATCAATTTAACCAAAATGATCTAATTTTAAATAATATAAATTACTAAAACAGACACATGATGAACATGTGAAGAATACTTTATGTATTAAATAAACTGAACTTGGAATTTAAAATCTTTCCACAAAAAAACAAAACAGAAAAATACATAGACCCTAATAATAATTTCTGAATTCTCTTTTGGATACGTAAGGAAGAAATAACACCAGCATTAGAAAAACTCTTCCAGGAAAAAAAAAAAATGAGAAAACAAATCCCAATTCATTTCTATAAGGCCAGCATAATTTGTTAGGTTTTTGGTTTTTTTTACCTTATTTATTTTGAGTGAGAGAACAACCGCGTAAGTGGGAGAGGGGTAGAGAAAGAGAGAGAATCCTAAGCAGGCTCTGCACCGTCAGCACAGAGCCAGATGCAGGGCTTGAACTCACAAACCGTGAGATCATGACCTGAGCCGAAATCAAGAGTTGGACACTTAACCAACTGAGCTACCTACGGGGGCACCTAAGGCCAGCATAATTTGATCTTCAAATCTAAAAGAACAATGGAGCACCTGGGTGGGTCAGTCAGTTAAGCATCTGACTCTTGATTTCAGCCCAGGTCATGATCCCAGGGTTGTGGGATTGACACCCACGTTGGGCTCCGTGCTGAGCATGGAGCTTGCTTGAGATTCTCTTTCTCTCTGCCTCTCCCTCTGCCCCTCTTCCCTCCCTCCCTCTCCCTCCCTCTCTTCTCTCCCTCTGCCCCTCTCCCTAGCTCGTGCTCTCTCTACATGCACGCACTCTCTCTCAATAAAATAAAATAAAATAAATAAAATAAAATAAAATAAAATAAACAGGAAGCGAAAAACGTCAGGAAGAGCCAAGACAATCTTGAGGAAAACAGTCGGAGGACTAACATAAGCAAGTATCAAGATGTACTATGGCGCTCTGGGTCGTTAAAGCATTGGAAATACACGCAAACAGACAAATGAAGCAAAAACCAGCATGCAGATACAGAGCCATACACGAAGTCATTCATTCCTAACAAAGGTGACACTGCAGTTAAGTGAAGAAAGCATGATCTTTTTAATAAACAGTGTCATGATAATCTCGGCTCCCTATTTTATAATAGACATAAGAATCTCAGATGGGTTATAGATCTAGATTGTAAAGATAAACAAGTAGAGCTTCTACAAAATACCCTAGAAGAAAACAAAAAATACCCTAGAAGAATATCTTGATATCTTGAGTAAACAGAAATTTCTTACACAGGACAAACATATGAACAACTGACCGTATAGAAAAACCTTGACAAATCAAGATTTCAAATGTTTTCATTAAAAGAAACCACTGAAAGTACAAGGAAGATATCTGAAATTCAGATGCCTGACAAAGGATTCACTCTGGATTACATAAAGAACTCTCTCAATCAGTAAATAAAAGGCAGGAAATGGGGGGGGGGGGCGGAGAGAGAATAAAATATTATGCGGTACTTCACAAAAAAAGGGTATCTAAGTGGCTAATAAACATATGAAAATAATCAGTCATCAGGACAACGTAAAGGAATGTGAGGTGGCAGTATTACATGCCCACTAGAATACCTAAAATAAAAATACCCCCAATACTACATACCATCAGTGAGGATGAGGAACCATCAGAACATTCCTGCCCTACTGGCAGGACTACAACACTAGAAAACCATTAAGTGGTATCTCCTAAGGTGAACACACAGGTACCCTCTTATGCGGCATTTTCACCCCTAGGTATATGCCAAACAAGAATAAGCATGTGGGGTGTCTGAGTGGCTCAGTCAGTTAAGCATGTGACTCTGGATTTGGGCTCAGGTCATGATCTCAGGGTTCGTGGGTTCAAGCCCCCTTGGGCTCTCTGCTGACAGAGCAAAGCCTGCTTGGGATCCTGTCTCTCCCTGCCCATCCCCTGTTTGTACTCTCTCTCTCTCTCTCTCTCTCTCTCTCTCTCAAGATAAATAAATAAACTTTTAAAAATTAACAGAAAAAAATGAGTTTGTAAATGCCCTAAAGGAAATGAACAAAAATGTTGTGCCATGACTATTCACTGTAAAAATTAGAAACTTCAGGTCTTCAACAGTAGAATAAATAAATCTTTGCATATTCATATAATAAATTAATATACAGTAAGGAGGATGAACTAAGTCTTGCTACACACAACCACATGGTTAATTCTCATAAAGATAATGTTGAGAAAAAGAAGCCAGACTCAAAAGAGCATATGTTGTAGAATTCTACTGTGAAGTTGAAAACAGCGCATTAGAAGTCAAGGTAGTGGTTCCCTTGAGAGACGTAGTGATGGAAAAGAACAGGAGGGGTCCTCTGGAGACTTGGTCACATGCTGTTTCCTGATTTAGGTACTAGGTACTGGGGAGTGTTTATCATCGAAAATTCATCAAGCTGTACTTTAATGACTCATGCACCTTCCTGATGTTTTATAAAAGGTGTGTTCAATAAAAGATTTACTTAACAACAAATTGTGTGGCATTCCAAAATCTTGCCTAATCTATGCTCTAGTCTCTAGGGTTATTTACCCCAACTTTTGGGTTCCTGGACAAAATTCCATTATGTGTGTGTTTGGGGGATACAATCCTCAGGACACTGGCTGGATGTCGTACCATTTAGTCCAATTCTGACACTACCCACCGCTGGATAACGTCAGATTCCACAGGTTAAGGGTTCAGTCCTGTAAGACTGGCCCCCCCACCCTCACTTCAGATGCCAGTCACAAGCCCAGGTTATCACCTGTACTTGACCAACTGGCTGTAAATCAGAGGTTCCCGGGACCTCTTCCTTGGGCTCGACTGATTTGCTAGAGCAGCTTAGAGAACCGAGAGAAACATTTGACTTACTAGATCACCAGTTTGTTTATAAAAGGATGTAACTCAGAAACAGCCAGATGGAAGAGGTGGACAGGGCAAGCTGTAGGAAAAGGGTGTGGAACCTCCATGCCCTCTCCAGGTGCTCCACTCTCTCGGGACTTCCACAAGCTCACCAGCCCAGGAGCTCTCCAAAACCCCTCCTTGGGGGTTTCTTACAGAAGCTTCATTACACAGCCATGATTTTTAAGTCATTGGCCTTTGGTGATTTATTCTACCTCTAACCCCTCCCCTTACTGAAATCGGGGGGTGGGGCTCAAAGTTCCAACCCTCTTTTCCTGATTGGATCCCGCTGGTTCACCCCCATCCTAAAGCACTTTCCAAAAGTCACCTAATTAACATAAACTAAACCCAGTTGTGATGGAAAGGGGCACGTTACGAATAACACAACACCCATTTCACTTTTATGGTTCTTTTTTCTTTTAATTTTTTAATGTTTATTTATGAGAGACAGACAGAGCACCCGTTGGGGAGGAGCAGAGAGAGAGGGAGACACAGAATCCGAAGCAGGCTCCAGGCTCTGAGCTGTCCGCACAGAGCCCCACTCGGCTGGAACTCACAAACCTGGAGATCATGACCTGAGCCAAAGTTGGACGCTTAACGGACTGAGCCACCCAGGCGCCCCTCACATCTACAGTTCTGATGCATTTCAGGAACTGAGGACAAGAGACCAACTATTGTAACAAAAGATGTCCCCATTGCTCTTACTGCTCAGGAAGAGTCCAAGAGTTTGGAGAACTGTGGATGAAGACCAAACATATACAGGAAATATATCTCAATTCATTTTTAAATACTGCTTGTCTGAGATACTGCCTCTGACTAAATGCCTGGCATAGTCTTGTGCTATTGAACAAGAGAAGGTTGCTTTCTTTTTCCTTGTTTTTTTAAAAATTCTTAAGTAATCTCCACACCCGAAGTGGGGCTCGAACTCACAACCCCAAGATCAAGAGTTGCACACTGTACCAACTGAGTCAGCCAGACACCCCGTCTTTTGTTTTTCTTAAAGAATAGAAATGTATTGGGGTGCCCGGGTGGCTCAATCGGTCGATTAAGTGTCTGACTTCAGCTCAGGTCATGATCTCATGATTTGTGAGTTCGAGCCTCACTTCAGGCTCTCTGCTGTCAGTGCAGAGCCTGCTTCAGATCCTCTGTCCCCCATCTCTGCTCCCTCCCCTGCTCACACTCTCTCGTTCTCTCTCTAAAATAAATATAAACATTTTTATAAAATTTATTTAAAAAGAAGAGAAAAAGGTTTGGCGCCTGGGTGGCTCAATTAAGTGCCCAACTTATCTCGGGTCATGATCTCACTGTTCGTGGGTTCGAGCACCGTATCGGGCTCTGTGCTGACAGCTCAGAGCCTGGAGCCTGCTTCAGATTCTGTGTCTCCCTCTCTCTCTCTGCCCTACCCCCACTCGTGCTTGGTCTCTCTCTGTCTCTCAAAAATAAATATTTAAAAAAATCAAAAAAAGTCAATCAAAACGAACACCCCAAATGTCACGTATATTTCAAATATTGTAACATGGAGAATAAGACTCTTTAAAAAAAAAACCTCTAAGACTTACAAGAATTGCAACTAATCATAAAAATATTAGGAAATTAACAGCAATGCACAGACAATTCCTGAGGTTTTTTCCTGAATTACATGCCAGGGACATAAAGATCTGGCTCTCCAAATTAAACTCCAGATCTAGCTGAAAATTTCAAAAGAAGAGAACACAGTAACATCACAAAACCATCTCCTCTGCTCGCTAACTGGCGAATCCTCAATTACAAACTGCTCAGTTCCTGTGCACGTTAGCCAACTTGCAAGCATATGACAGCATTCGCTCTTGTCCACACCTAAGCCACAACAAGAGCACCAAACTTTCCATTCATCTGAAATCCTCCCCAGCCTCCACCCCAGTGGGCAGCCCTAAACACAGCTGTTTGATATCCTAAGCAGATGTGGAACACAGGAACCTCAGTGGGGCAGGATTCCAAGTGTCTGTCTGCCTTCAGATCCTCAGGCCCCAAACTATCTACTTGCAACAGAACCTAGTCTGGAAACAGTTCTCTCTTCTGGTGGGGGTTGCCGAGAATAGAGGAAGAGAACTGGGAAAGAAGGGAGAGTTAGGGGATGGGAAACCAACAAAATGTGGTGTTCGTTTTCAGGAAGCTGCTAGGCTGGATCTTTCAGAGCAGCCCATATTTTTCAAGATGCATTTTCTTTGAGGTACCCCACTCCGGATACCCCAGTGCCCTCCTCTCCGCCCAGGCCCTTGCATCACCACCAGTCAGGGGAAGAGGCCGTGGCATAGAAGTGGTCACAGTCCTCTTGGATAAGCTTTACCGTAATCTTCATAAACCTCAATGCTCAAGGTGCAGAGGGAGATTGGAGGAAACTGTTTTTCCGTTGGTTTCTCTCTGACTTCTGTGGCTAATCATTCCTAGAACAGGAAGCTGGAGAAATTTAGGTGGGAGACACTCTTCCGACCAGTCAGGTTTCCTCACCCTCCTAGGGTACAACTGATTAGGAAAAGCTTCGGGGTTACATAACCTCCTTCCCCCAGGGTGGTTTCTCATCAAAAGGTGAATGAGTTGCCCACCCCTGAGAAGGAGGGCGAGAATCTCTCGGTTGTATTTTAGTATTGCTGCTGACTGCACTGCAACGCCCCAATGGACCAGTAGGGCAGAAAAATTGAATCCATTCATTTACTCAAGAAGTATTTATTGAGTGCCTACCATTCCAGGTTCTTGGGATATAGCAGGAAACAAAAGGAAGACTCCTAGTGGAGGCAGACAGAATGAGCAACAGTAAATAAATAAATTGTATAGGGTGTGAGAAGGTGATAAGTGAAACCAATAAAAGCAGAGCAAGGACAAAGCAACGGGAGAAGGGGAAGGGCGAGGGGGCGCTGCAATTTTAAACAAGGTACAGGGTTCAGGCCTTGAAGAGATGACACCTGAGCCAAATCTTGAATAAGATAAGGGTGTCAGTTATGTGACTACCTGGAGGAAAAGCAAGGGTCTAAGGTTAGGTGTGTTCCCAGTGTGTATAGAAGACAACAAAAGTGGTCAAGGTGGGAGGAGTGGAGTGAGCCGGGGGGAGAAGAATGAGAGGTAATGCGGCAGAGATAGAGGACCAGGGCAGGTAGGGCTTTGCAGGTCGCTGTAAGGCTCCGGGCTTTCATAATCAATAAAACGGTAGCCACTGCTGCTCTGACCAGAGAAGCGGCAGAATCAGACCATCCACCATCGTGCTCACTCTGGAGTGAGAATAAACACAGGAAGGTCCTCTGTCTGCATTGGAGATCTCTACAAGCTTCTGAGTGAAGTCAGATTGACCTGCAGACCCGTCCCATCCTCACTGGCATGGTGGAGGGAAGGTGGAGGGAAGGTGGAGGGAAGGTGGAGGGAAGGT